>NW_027509245.1:12500-152500 GCF_048541705.1 Temnothorax americanus | reverse complement strand
GTAACAGTTCGAATAAAATCACTTCAAGAGGACTTCTCGACAAATCTTGAATGCTTGATACTGCCAAACATTACGGAGCAGTTACCACAAAGTCGAATCGACATAACGCAGATAGCAATGCCGAAGAGCATACGCTTAGCAGACCCAGTGTTTGAAAAACCTGGTCAAATAAATCTACTAGTAGGAGCAGGACTTTATTGGAAGATCCTTGTCGGCAACCCGAAAAATCAAGTTTCTGGACAACCAGCTCTACAAAATACGCGCTTAGGTTGGATAATCGAAGGTGAGATACCTGGAAAGAAATCGAAATCATCAATGACGCACTTATCGATCACAAATGAGATGCTGAGCAAACAAATCGAACGATTTTGGAAGCAAGAGGAGTTTCCGGAAATCTTTCAATACACCGAAGAAGAAAAGTATTGCAAGGAATATTTTGCGGATACAGTCAAGCGAGAGCCAGACGGTCAATTCGTTGTGCGACTACCGCAGCGATCAGAGGTCATTTTAGGATATTCAAAGGAGCAGGCATATCGACGGTTATTATCGCTCGAACGAAGATTCTCAAAGGATCCAGAATTTCAGAAGGAATATGTCAAATTTATGGATGACTATCTAAAGCAAGGTCACATGTCCGTATTAACGGATGAAAAAATTCAAGGATCGGAAGGTTACATATTTCTTCACCAAGCGGTAATACGACCAGACAGTGTCACTACAAAATTGCGTGTTGTTTTTTATGCGTCTGCCAAGACAACACTCGGAACATCACTGAATGACAAGCTCATTCCGGGACCAAACTTGCAACAGGATTTAATCTACATAATCCTGCGATTCAGAATCTATGGGTACGTAATAACGGCGGACGTGGCCATGATGTACAGGCAGATTTTTGTGGCCAAGCCAGATCGGGTGTTTCAGCGCATACTATGGAGAAGAAGTCTGAGCGAACTCATCATATTATGTGAGCTGAACACTGTGACCTACGGCCAGGCAAGTGCGGGTTTTCTAGCCATTAGCTGTCTGAGAGAGTTAGCTGCAGAAGCAAAAGATTTGCCACTCGCGGCAAAAGCATTGGAAGAAGAAACCTACATGGACGATATCCAAACAGGAGCTGACACATTGGAAGAAGCAATCGAGATGCAAAGACAACTGTCCGAGTTATTAGCACGAGGACAATTCTATCTTCGAAAATGGAGAGCAAATGATTCGAGAATACTACAACATCTTAGCGAGGCATGTAAAACTGATAAGCTGCTGGTGTTAGATAAGGAAGGACCAAAAAACTCTAGGTTTGCTCTGAAATGCGGCAGAAGACTGCCTGCAATATAAGGTAGAGATCGAGAAGACAAAGGTCACAACGAAGCGTACTTTACTCTCGAAGATCTCGCAAGTATTCGATCCGCTGGGATTAATAGCGCCGCTACTCATTAACGGCAAGTGCATCAACGATTATGGCTGCTTGAAATTAGTTGGGATCAAACTCTTCCTCCGGAGTTTCTATCGACTTGGGAAAAGTATTATACTTCCTTGCCAAGAGTCAATGAATTACGCATACCGAGAAACGTCATACCTGTTAATTCATCAAAGAAGTTTGATATTTTGGGATTTGGAGACGCGTCCGAAAAGGCCTACGGTGCTTGTTTATACGCTGTGAGCATAGACAAATCGAGAAAGGTACAATCTCATCTCATCTGCGCGAAGTCCAAAGTGGCCCTGTTAAAAACTATATCCCTGCCACGTTTGGAGCTAGAAGCTGCTCTATTATTATCTGATTTTTATCATACTGCAAAAAAGGCTTACGGCGATCGTATTCGTACAGTGCGACTATGGAGCGACAATACCATAGTCCTCGGTTGGATTAATACTCCACCCAACGTGTTAAAAACATTTGTGGCTAATCGCGTATCGAAGATACAACTGCTAACGAAGAATATAAAATGGTACCACGTGCCCTCTGAAGATAATCCGGCAGATATGCTGTTGAGAGGAATTGAAGTTGACCGATTAATCGAAGATAAGCTGTGGTGGCATGGACCTCAGTGGATGACGGAAAAAAATCAATGGCCGAAAAACATGAAAGCGCCTGATACGGTACTGCCGGAGATGAAACCAGTAACTGTAGCATTAGTGACGGCTACAGCAAAGAAGATTCTCGAGAGATTCTCTTCTTATAGCAAGTTGCAAAGAGTTATCTCTTACTGTCTTTGATGAAGAAGCAGCAGTTGAGCAGGTCCACGAAATCGCCCTGTCACTGTGGAAAAACTAAGAAATGCCGAAAAATCATAGCAAGAATAGTGCAACGAGAGGCATTCTCGCAAAAGGTTCGAGACTTAGAAAACGGGCAAGAAGTACATCGCAAAAGTAAATTGAGACCATTAGACCCCTTTCTAAACAAAGAAGGATTAATTCGCATTGGCGGTAGGCTCCGACATGCAGCTATGTCCGAAGATCAAAAGCATCAGATTATTCTACCCGCTAAACATTTCGTTACGAATTTGATAATGAAGAACGAACACATACGTTTACACCACTGTCCACCTATTCAGTTATTGAGTGCTGTACGATGCAGGTTCTGGCCGTTAAGCGGTCTAAGAGAAGCTTGAAAGGTAATAAAAGCTTGTTTGCCTTGCTATCGTTTCAGACCGACGTTCCCTGAAGTGAAAATGGGAGATCTACCAGCTCAGCGAGTTAGCGGATTCTCGCGTCCGTTCGTGACTACCGGCGTAGACTATGCCGGTCCTCTCCAATTTCGAGAAAGTCGACGGCGTGGAAGAGTTCACGTATCCAAGGGCTACGTAGCAGTATTCACGTGCTTTAGTACAAAAGCCGTGCATCTAGAATTAGTGACCGATTTCACCACTGAAGCATTTATCGCAGCTTTACGAAGATTCACCGCGCGAAGAGGGATCTGTTCGCAGCTCTTCTCTGACAACGCAACAAATTTTGTTGGTGCGGTTCGGAAACTGAAAGAAATCTACAAGTTTCTAGAGAAAGAAAAGGTTGAGATAGAGACATATCTCGCGAGTCAATGTATAAAATGGAATTTTATTCCGCCACGCACTCCAAATTTTGGTGTTTTATGGAAGGCGGCGGTGAAAGCCTTGAAGCGTCATCTCTACACACTGACGCAAGGTTTAACGTTTACTTGTGAAGAATATAACACGCTTTTGACTGAAATATAAGCCATTCTAAATTCCAGATCCCTGACCCCTCTATCGAGTGATCCAGCGGATCTGTCAGTCCTCACTCCTTCCCATTTCCTTATTGGCGATTCTCTAATACAGCCCGTTTAGCAAGATTGGACCGGGACTCCAGATAATAAACTATCTAGATGGCAACACCTGCAAAAGCTTCGCCAAAAATTTTGGCTTCGATGGCACACAAACGGAGTATCTACAAGAACTACAGAAACGAGGCAAATGGACCAAAGAAGGAGACAACATCACGCTTAATACTTTAGTATTGCTCAAGGAGGATGACTTATCCCCTCTAGGAGGATGCTTGGAAGAGTTGTTGAACTCCACCCTGGACCAGATAATGTTGTACGAGTTGTAACGGTGCGGACTCATAGCGGCACTTTTAAGCGATCCGTCCGAAATTTATGCCCGTTCCCCAGGATGGATTATCGCTAGATTGATTTATTGGATTATATCTATGGAAAGCCTTGTGCACAAAATTGCACTATGATTATCACCGGGTAAAAAATGTAAGATTGTTTTTTTTTTGTTAGCCGAAATGGCCGGCTTAATTTATATTTTATTCGAAGAAATTGCATTATAATACAATAGCGTTTTGTTTCAGCAAAATATTTTTTCTTTGCTCCGATTTTAAGTTCTGAAGTTTAGTTATTTTTAGGTTTATTTATAGTTTTAAGACTTGTATAATTAACTCGTCTATTTTTAGAGTATTCAACGACAATGTAATTTGCTATCTGACTTTGCAATGATTGTGAATTTAAGGCTGACTTCTTGGCGGATTCCCAAGCAGCATTTTTCGGTTAACTTTCCGACTAAGGACTACTTTTCTACTAATCACAACGTTGTAAGCGGTTCAAGAAAGTTATAAAATGTAACTTATAATTACTAACGTTTTTTGGACGTTGTCTAAACGTTAAAATTACGACGTGCTTTTTTTATCACTTTCCCAGTCAAATTCGAAACAGTTTAAGTCCTATTACCCGACGTTAAGATATTTAACGTTCGCCTGACGTTATACTCTGCACTACACTTTTCGAGCGACTTCAATACGTAATTCCCAACGTAAACCAACGTTTTGTTATCAAACGTTGTAAAACGCTAACGTTGTGAAACGTCGCCTGTGGTCATTTCTGACTGACGTTAAGAAATCGCGAGAAATGGTAACAAATTCTGCCTAAAAAAATGTAGAGCAGATTACTGCTGCGTCAAGCGGGCATCGTC
Source organism: Temnothorax americanus (assembly GCF_048541705.1). Lineage (NCBI taxonomy): Eukaryota > Metazoa > Arthropoda > Insecta > Hymenoptera > Formicidae > Temnothorax > Temnothorax americanus. Next base: position 148,079 of record NW_027509245.1, on the reverse strand, counting down.
GACGGCAATTCGCGGCGTCGTGCGTGAGCTATGAGGACTATGCGACGAATGTTGACGATTCACGGCCGAACCGGTCCATTTCATCTCACGCGGTTATCGTCGCGTCGTCGGGAAACAACTCGCGCGCGCCGCGCGGTTCACAGCTCGAGAGCGCGTTCGCTCGGCTGCACGGCTGCCATAACCATGCACTAGATCACCATATAGATGGTATTGCATAGGTCGGATTTGGTTAAGATATACGACTCATTCGCAAATCTAGTATAGAATTTTCAACTAATTAATACTTTATCGACATGTTAAGTCAGTTTGGCGACCTTGTTAAGACTTTTAGTCAATATAGGTACAATTTTGCCTACAGTGGTATACTACTTAGTTTGGAAAAGTCGGAAAAAGTTAATTATTTTATACGAAAAGACAAATTTTAGTAGAATTTATCGCACCTTTTACTACGTAAAGTTTGATCTAGTGTGGAACGCTGACTTCGCCATTTTCATTCCTCGAAGAGGAAGGCAAATAATCCGCCATTTTCCAGTATATTTAGATTTAAATTTTTTAACGCACTTTATTAACAATTTAAAGCATTTATATAATATCTGTTGTTAAAGTTTTGACAACATATTTATCTTAAAAGTAATTTTGATGAAAAAAAATTAAAATCTACACTTTGGAAAATTTTAGTTATTTATTAGAATATTTAGTAAATTGGAATATTTTAGAAAGGATTCGTCTAATTTCGACCTATCATTTTCACATTTATCAATAAAGTGGGTTTTGTTATACAATTTCAGTGCTGGGTTCGTGTATTTATAGCAAAATTACAATAGTATCAAAGACTGCGCAAACTATATTTTTCCTATAAAGCCATTTTATTTGTGCCAAATTGATAAGTACGTATTATGATACATTTATTACACCAATGCCGTCATATGGTTTGAATGGAAGCACGAAAACTACACCTAAAATGTACGTTGTGAAAAAATAACCTCAGGTCTAGCAGAGTGTACAAAATCAAAGTTTACATACCAACGTTAAAACTGGTGGAAAAAAGGTAACCTCAATTTAACTTATATAAGTCGGATTCCAACGTTGGTACAACCTAAATTTGATTCCCCAAATTAGTGCAAAAGAGGGTTGAAACGACGTAGCAAAAACGTTGGATACCAACGTTAAGTGTGTTTATCTTAACGTCGGGCGGACGTCAAAATGCTGCTTGGGTTTGAGATTGACTTTCTTGTTGAAAAAAGGTTATTTCAAGGGAGGCGGAATGTTCATGGTTGGGAAAATAGATCTAGTTCTAATGAAAGCTCAGAGGTAGCGCCGCGAGAGCGGTCAAGGCGCCAGCCGCACAAGAAGAAGCCAGATAATTATTAGACATGGCGGCAGCCACACGCACGCGGAATTTTGTAACGAAACAGTCATAGCAGTAAAACCTTTGTTAAACAGTCAATAGTGTTTTTCAACATTATTTATCCCTCAAAAACATTACTTGTTGTAAGATTCCATTCCAAGATTCTAAATAAAAATATGGCGATGGTACCAAAAAGCTATGATAATTTAAAAAAAAAATTTTTTTTAAGTATTTTTCACCCATTTTATTGGTTCGAAAAAATTACTTATTGTAAAATACTAGCCCAAAATTTTACATAAAATATATGGCGATCGTACCAAAAACATATCATATTTAAAAAAAATAAAAAAATACTTTATTTTTTAAAAGTATCGCCTATCTATTTTTGCTTCTAAAAAATTATGTCTGATAGGTACTTATTCCAAGATTCTAGAAAAATGTTTTCGTAATTGTACAAGAACGATATCGGGACTGAAAAAATCAAGAACATTTATTTATTTCTTTTTTATCAATGTTTCTGTCATTAGAAACCTGAATTTTTCACAAATGTGTCTCAATGATATCTATAACATATTAAAATTTCATCAAAATCGGTTTAGCCGATCAAAAGATATAAATTATTTTCGAAATTTTTATTTTTATTTTTTACAGCAAAACGGTTCGATATTAAGGGCTAATATTTGACTAAATTGTAAGTGACACTGATAGCATTCAAAGCAAGAAAAATGAGCATGATCCGTGTGGGGGCACATTGACCCTTCTTATCCGGCTACGGCTTTTTTACTAGTATTGTAGCAAATATTGCGACATAATTGTAGCATTCCCAATTTTATTCAGATTTTGTCATATAATCTTATTAATCTTTTCCTATCGGGGTTGAGTTAGGTTATCAAGAGACAGGGTAGTGCACGATTATAAACAAGTCTGGACACTCCTATTCCGTAAACATAGGAGAGAGTGAGACTCAAGTGAAGCTAGAAAACTAAAATATTATGTCAGATGTAGTAAAACCCTACCGCGTATGCATGTGGGATTGCTGCATGCTTTGAATGATAAAATTAAATAGTTTATTACTTTCAGGTGTTTAACCGTTTAACAAATAAGCATGTAACACCAATAACCGAAAAAAACGCGTTTTCTCGTTTACTATCGCGCGCGCGCGTTATCTGACGCCATATTGACTTCATTCAGGGAACGCTTGCCAAGCCGAAGTGTCCAGACCTGTTTATATGATCGTGGGGTAATGTTTCGAGCCAAGTGTACGTTTGAAGTAAGGCACTGGCGCTGCCGCTACATTTATATCGCCAAACTGATTGATCGCAGGCAAGATTTATTGTTCAGCTATAATGAGTAAACCGATGCATTTCTGGGCTCAATCGATTTGTTGAGTTCATATTATATAATGAAACTTTTTTTACTTTTTATATAATAAAACTATCTTTTGCTCTATATATATGTCACATATTCACTCTATACCAATAGATCGATACATACGCCTTACACTATTTCTTTTTAAGAACAATGATATTGTTAAAACATCCAGGAATCTATAGACCATGTTATTGTGAATTCCCAGTAAATCCTATTGCACACCTGCCCAGATAGCCAAAAATGCTGAAATCACATTCATGTTCATTATACATTGTTGGAAAATTTGTGTTAAATATGACATAAATTACATGTCCCAGACGGTCTACTCAAATTTTTGTTTTAATTTAACATAACATGGATGTGTTAAATGATAACACTGATACTATGTTAAAATATTTCAACTAAAAAGAAATGTAATTCTGATCGTAATTTGAGGTTAATTATGAGTATAATTAACATAACTTTTATGTCTGAGAACCTTCATGCGGTTCTCCAATAATGCGGAATACCGGTCAACGCAAAATAAGAGAGTCGCGATATCGCTAATAACCACGGAACGCCAGGAAGAACTACGCAAGTAACATCTAAACGCACGAAATGTGTGAACGCCGGTAATTTCTTAACGCGAGTACAAGTCTAACATAAGTAATCAATCGGCGGGAACAACATTCGGCCGCGATTAACAATGCCATCGACATCCCAACGCAAAATTTGAGGTTATCGCGAGCAGGGACGCTATAGGACGGAACGCAAGTAATACCGGACGCAAAGTTTCTCAACGCGAGAGCAAACCTTACGCGATCAACCCGTAATAACGAGATCCGAACACGCATCGACACGCTAACCCCGACGCTCGAACACAAGAATTTCCCGACGCAAAGAAACGGTAACGCAATTTACGACGTACCGGCCCGTATGCGGCCGTACACCAAAGTCGCGAGAACAACGCAATATGCGCGCGATATCGAACTCATTAACGCCTATCGCGACCTTCAGGGATTCGCCATAACGCTTGTACCACGGTTCCGCGGCCACGATACTATCCCGAGGCCCTTCGCTCTCGTTATCGATCGCGAAATTACACTCGATCTTAACATGCGTTATCCCGAGCGAGAGCGTGCACCGGAGGGCGGTGTCGTAGCTTTACATCTCGCGATTTACGGGCAACCTCACCGGTGATACGCCTCCTCCTGGACTCCTCGCCGTCACCTTCCACCAACGATCCTCGATCTGCCAGATAAAGATCGAAGTGCCCGACTCGAGGTGGCTATCGCGTATCTTAGCAAAACGTATTATCTCGCCGACGGACGACCAGAAAGTCAAACGCTAAACCCGCTCGATTGCGGAATCGATACGGTACCCCTTCCTGAGGGGCGCGCGAGCCAATCGGGCGCGAGCTTGCAAGCCCGCGGTGTCCCGGCGCAGTGCTGTCGATACGAGGTCCTTCGGGGGCGGGCAACGGTCTTTCGGCGGTGTACGACTCCTCAAATTTTGTCCTTAGCGGCGGACGGAACTTCGCTCGTGCCGGTGTGCCTCCGGTTTGACCCTGGGGCGGTGGCCAGCCACCCCGTGGGTCGGTGTCTTATGGAGATCATTTGCTGAAGCCGGGTGTTTACCCAAGCGCTTGGGGTCCCGCTGTCGGCGGCCTCGTTCGTCGCTGCCGCACTTGCCGCCCGCCTGCCGCGTTGCTCTCGCCAGCCCGCGATCTCTGCTGCTTCCGCGTTTGCCACCCCTCCTTGGTTATCGATCGTCCTTGATTTTTTTCGCCAAGTACTCCCTCGAAGGTTTGCCGTGGTGTGGGTGAGGTGCCGCGCATATTACATTGCATAAAAAAACAAAAGAAGGTAATCAGAATGCGGAAACGCGATTATATACGACCTCTGGAGATCTCGTCGTTGCCTCCCTGGTCCGTCCCTGGGCGCGAAATTCCGCGCCTTGTGACGGCGGCGGGGCGCCGCGACGGTGCGGCGAGCCGCAACGTCACAGTCCTTATATATAATCTTATATGATCATATATGACTATATAAACTCTTATCAGGCCAAAATTCATATACGATAAGATAGCTTCTTATATGAGCATAAAAGACATTATAAGAGATATTTTTTATTTGTTTTTATATAATCTTATATAATCATATATGACCATATAAAAGTTTATCCGGCCAAATGCGGCCAAAATTCATATATTAGCATATAAGACCGCTTTTTATATGAACATATAAGACATTATAAGGATTTTTTTCCCGGGCATTGTTTGTCATATTTTAAATACGAGAAACGGATCTCATCGAATGCCATCTATCCGGCATTTGCACTGGGTATAACAAAAAGGTTGGGACACTGGATTATCTCGGAAAGATGACGTCTTTGGAAGAAATATTTTATACAAAAATTGTAGGGCACCAAGTTACCCATTACATGGTGATATTGGTTGGACCTTGAACAATCTTGGGAAATTCACATTGAGTTTTTTAACCCTTCGCAGAACAAGTGGGGCTTTCAAGACCCACTCGATATTTCCATTTTGAATTTTACGGAGATTTTACGGACTTATAAAAAAAAACCTAAACAAGAATTAGGCGTATATAACGGTATAAATAGATTCTTAAAGCCTTTGAAAGTATACTTGAATTTTTTCAGATTTTTTATGGCACCATTACAGCTTGGAAATCTTAACTGCCCTAAAACACCTACTTGTTCGACGAAAGCAGCAGAATTACACATGTTCTGCGAAGGGTTAAACAGGGACTTTTATTTTCCATGTCATATTCTTGTAGTTCTTGTCGAGACGTTTTCAAAACACTATGATAAGCTCTTTCGATAAGAATATTTCCTGAGATATTTTCATGACATTTTTAATTTGGGAAGAGCGGGGCTTTTTTCTGCCAGATTCGTTCGTTTTGTGCAAAAACGCGTTGATTGAGCCTAAATTCAGCAAAATCGGTGAGGAGGGAGCTCTCCTTCAGATTTACCCAATAATTTTATTTTCATACTTTTATACGTAGAATAATGAAAAGAATCAATTGTTGTAAAAAAAAAACATAAAAAAATTATTTTAAAAAATTTAATTGCATTTTGTAGACGCATTCAATTTTGCAAAATTACAAATGTAAAAATTAATATTATTATTCAATTTCTTTCATTATTCTACGTATAAAAGTATAAAGTTAAAGTTGTCAAAAAATGAATATTTTATGAGATATATCTCATATTTTCCATCCATCCATATCTAAAAAAGAGATGTAATGTCGATACTCTCGAATCTATCGAAATTTATTGTTGTCGCTTTTTTGCGATGCCGATTGTTTCTCTCGCTACGCTTACTTTATTTGCAGCTGTCGTCGTATATTATGACAGTTGTGTGTATCAACGAGTTAATAGTGTAATAGTAATGGCATAGTGTTAAAGCTAAATAGCGCGTGCGAAGCGCTCGTCTGTGGTGTCTAGTACATTAAAAATGTCATAACAAAATTTAAAATATCTCAGGAAATTCTTAACGAAAAATTTATCTTATAATGTTTTGAAAACGTCTTGACAAGAGCTATAAGAATATGACATAAAAAATAGAGGTCCCCGTTTAAAAAACTCAATCTGACCTTAATGTGACTTTTCCAAGATCGTTTAAGGTTACACCAATATCACCACATAATAGATAACTTATTGGTACCCTACAACTTTTGTATAAAACATTTCTTCCGAAAATGTCATCTATCCGAGATAATTCAGTGTACAGACCTTTTTGTTACACCATGTATAACCACACAGTAAATAATTCTTATAATTAAAGTAAAAAGTGTAAAGTCTCTAATAATTATTATTCGAGTTGGTAATTATTTATGTAAGTTATTATGTAATTCTCCAAATAACTTCAACAAAAATTTTTAATGTAATCTATAAGCTATTAAATAATAATCAAATTGGAAATTTTTTTACTTTTGTTTATCCATCATCTATAAGTTTACTATGTACAAAATAACTTATATTTCTGTGATTGTCTTTTGTATTTTAGATATAATTGATGAAAATGCTTTTATGACAAATAACTAACATTTTTTTGTTCATAAAAAATACTTGTCTTCTGCAAATTATATCTTTATCATAATTTATTTTTATATAATTATATTAAAGATATTTAATTAAATATCTTTTTAATTTGTTATATATAAATAAATTCATAATTATGTATTTAAATATCACATTAAATATCTATCATCGAACATTTAATTTATTATAGTTAAACATGGCCAGATATCGTCAGACCTTAACAGTTGTCGATCAAGCACAACCACAGTTCGACTTATATCTGGACAGATATGATCAGATGTATAATAATGTATTTTGGATCGCATTCGAGTATAGATATGGTTATATCTAAACAGATACAGTCAGATCTGGACTGTTTTGATGAAATTCAATCACAGATATAGTTCGATTTGAGCAAATATAGTCCGATCTGAGTCGCCAGGAAAAAAAGATTATATATATAATTATATATAAATATATATGATTATATATATAATGCAATTATATATGAATTTTGTCTCTATATGATCATATATAATTATATATAATCATATATAATCATATATGAACATATATAATGAGATTATATATATGTAAATATATATATGGACCCATATATAATTTTAGATAAAGTACCAAATTTCATATATAATCATGTGTATAATTATATATATTTATATATATATTTATATATAATCTTTTTTTCCCGGGTTGTTACATTGTTTTTAATATTTACCAGTTAATATATCATTACAAGATTTTTGAACACTATAAAGATGTGTTATATACGAGTATAAACAACGAGGAAGTGTTAGAGTCAGAGAGTCCCCACTAGTCCATTCGATCGTCAATGTCAAGCAACGTTGAGTGCAGTTACTACTCGAATGGGTAACCGGGATAATTTCCAGTCAAATATAATAAAAACTGATTTAACATAGTTTGAAAACGCTATAAAAATGATTAAGAATCAGATGCTTTTTAATGAGATGCATTTTATGAGTAAACTCAGCTAGAACCAAGTGAATTCAATGAAAGCGATAGGATTGAATAGAGATATTTGCATTAAACCCGATGCAAACAGTTAGAATTATATTCGTTCCACAGTGATAAATTCCAATTATACATTTTAAATTCCGGTTCAACATGGTTCAAAAAATGCTAATAAAAAACAATAAAAACTTCTAAGATTTTGATTACTATTTTATGATTGAGCGTAATCAGAACCAATATAAACATATTAAAACATATAGGACGGAATGTGAATATTTCTATCAAATCTGATTCAAAAACCATAGAAATTTATTTACACTATTGGCATAAGTTCCAGTTCAACAAAGTACAACCGATTTGAGAGTAATTATGTTTTAATGGAAAATGCAGGTCCAAAAACACAATTCAATTTTATTAGACCGAATAGAGCTGATTTTCTAATGGTTTTAATCGAGCTTTTTTAGGGAGACTTTGTTTTGTCTTGTAAGCAGGGGCGTGGCGGGATGGAGTGGACCTCGCTTCGCATAGATGGTTCTTTGGACAGCATTGTACTTTACATTGTACTTGCTATAAGGCGAAACGAGGTCTATCATTGTACGGTTGAAATTTTTAACTTTTTACGCGGACCAATGTCCCCCACCCACTCCTACCTGCGGTAGCCCTACATGTGTACTGTTTATACACATATCAGCAAATTACTTCCCTTAGCACTAATACAAACTTGTATATTTTTCAAACTTTTTTTGTTCATAACTTTTAAGTAAGCAATGACCGACAATTAAGTTTAAAAAAAAAAAAAACTTAGGACCATGTCTTTGACAACATATGTCAAGGTCAAGAACATTGGAGGTACCTTTCCTTATCTTAATTTTTACCCTTTTTTATGCCAACTATTCTCTGCTTTAACGAAAAGACTGTTCAATATATTAACGATTTATTTCTTTAAATGACCTTTCTTTGTTTTTATACATATTATTTCCACATACATATTAGTCGTTTATGCCTTTCAAAATAGTTAAAATAATTGCACATTTTTCGAACCTTTTTTGTTAATAATTTTTTAATAAAGAACGAGCGACGGCTAAAACCTTCTGAAGGTTACTTAGGAGGGTGATCCCTATAATATATGTGAAGAAGTGGTTATTAAAGAGGAGGGTTTGTAGGGGTAAATATTTACCAAAAATAAAAACGCTTTTGTTAATTATTATATAATTTTGGTCTAAGCTATCCACTAAGCCTAGTTTGAATTTGATCTGTTCACTAATTATCAAGATCTCAAAATCTCGGATACTCACAACTCTCGTACTTGCGTAAAGATACATGCCCACACCGAACATAATATTTAATAGATATCTATTAAATATCCCCAGTGTATATATCCATGATATATATATATATATATATCTACGAGAGATACTATTAGATATTTAATAAATATCTAAGTGTCCGCAATACAAAATCTAATAGATATCTATTAAATATCCATAGCAATATCCATTAGATATCCAGTGGATATTTATATAAATAATTGCACGTCTAATGGATATTGATTAGATATTTGCGTGGATATTTATTCGATGTTCTTTATTTTTATATGTATCCATTATATACAAATAGAACCCCATAAAGCACATAAACGTTGAATCAACATCTCAAAAATATTATTTTTATAGATTTAAAAGAGGAGCCGGTCCGAAGATCCGCAGATGTTGCGATTTTGCTTCGCCGGGGACCTGCTTATATTCGCTTCCAACAGAAATTTACCTACGAGTTGGTCTTACCATTATGCGCCGCTTAGCGGCGTCGTTACGAACTAATAAATATCTGTGGTGGACATGTGGTAGATACTTAGTAGACATGAATATGTGGATAACACATGGATATTTAATGGATATCTTTGATAGATATTTTGTGGACATGGATATGTGGATAACACGTGGATATCTAATGGATATCTTTGATACACAGTTGGAAATGTTAAATATAATATAAATCACATATCCCAAACGGTCCACTTATTGTGTTCATTTAACATAATGTAAATATGTCAAATTATGATACAAATATAATGTCTATAATTTAGTACAAAGTATAAAGGAAAGTTTAATGATATGTGAACAAAAATTTAAGGTAAAACTTCGGATTAAGGGCGACCTCACCGATTTCAATAACTGTTCCGTATTGTGTGTTTGAATCGCGTGAATTCCCGCGTTTTGCAATCCCCTAGCGATGACCCAATGCGCTGCCACTATCTACCAGCCAATCCTGCCCGTGCTCCTACCATCGCTCCGCCAATCGCGTGCAGTTTTTTCCTCCGCTCCGCGAACGGGCCCGTGCAGGACCAGTTGTGGTCTGTGTTTCGACATGTGACGAGCACAGTCCTCTCAACGGGTAAAAATAACCTCTTTGTAATATTGCCTTACCGAGCAAAGATTGTAAGTTCGGTAGTGGTGCTAGCGACGAAAGGTGCAATAAACTTATAATTAAAATTAAAGACACGTTGTCTTGACCACGCCGTTTCCGAAGACCACGCCGGTGAACACGCGCGGAGAGCGATCCAGCCCACAGAATCTCTCCCGGACAACAAGCCCGCAGGAGAAGATTTAACAATGACCTTGATATATGTTGTCAAGGTCATGATTCCGAGTGCATGACCTTCAAAAAGTTTTAGCCGTCGCTCGTTATTCGTTAAAAAGTTATTAACAAAAAAAGTTTGGAAAATATAGCAGCTATTTTGAGTATTGGAAGGCATAAGTGACTATTGTGGCGATATACAATAAACAAGTTTGTAAAGCACGCCACGAACCGATGTGACCGCAGGGGGACGGAATTTACTGCTTTCACGCATATACGTTCCACGCGAAACGAGTTGTCACATGGGTTCGTGGCGTGCTTTACGAGCTCATTTAAGTAGAGGTGGTATTAAACAAAATAAGTTAGTCGATCATCTGTGTGAATATTTGTGGCGATATACAATAAACCAGCTCGTAATAAAGCACGCCACGAACCCATGTGACAACTCGTTTCGCGTAGAAAGTATATGCGTGAACTGTTTTGACATATATATTAGTCATTCATGCCGTCCAATACTCAAAATAGCTGCTATATTTTCCACACTTTTTTGTTAATAATTTTTTAACGAATAACGAGCGACGGCTAAAACCTTCTGAAGGTCACTCGGAGTCATGACCTTGACAACATATATCAAGGTCATTAAAATTGTTGAGGTCGCCCTTAATCTGAAGTTTTACCGTATTATTTTTAACATTTGATTTACTTAAATATGAATTTAACACAAATAAATCGAATAACATAATCAAGATTAGTTAAATTAACACATAAATAAGTTACATTTTTAACACAAAAATTTTAACAAGGATTTTTTTAAAAAAATATATACAAACTTAAATTTCTTTATTGTGTAGATATTTTGTGGACATGGATATGCGGATAACACATGGATATCTAATGGATATTTTTGTTACGTTTTGCGAACTCCACGATTTTCCTATTTTGCAGAAAATGCGTCTAAGATAGCCCTTAAGATTAGGATAAGTAAACTGAGCACGGACGGTTATTGATCGGCGAGTGAGCTTTGATTCTTTCACTTTTCTTTTTTCATTATTTAAATGCTCTAGTCGTAGCAATTTCGTAATCTCCGTAAGCCTATCTTTCTTAGGTTCTCCGGATGATACAAAACATTCACGTGAAATAACATTGTTAGCCGATGTTTCATCGTTAATTGATGTTGCTTCGATTTACGCTTGTACCTGAAATTTTTTATTATTTCCTGGAATCGAGCTTGTGTACATGCCAAAGTTTTTGAAGACGGTTTACTTTTTTTGTTAATCTCATAAATTTTTTCCTTATTAGGATTATATAATTTTACTCTTCTCATGAGTTCTTCAATAGTAACACACACATAAGTTGTATTATTTTTATTAATATTACTTTTTATGGGTATTCCAATCCATGGAAATATTATTTTTTACACAGGATTTACGAAGCTCTTACTTTTTGGCTCTCGTAAACAAAATTCTGTCGTATTACGTAGTGAGGTTTGGTTACTTTCCTCCTCGTAATCGACGGAAGTAGAATATACTAGAGGAGTTTGGAAACTTGCCTCTACAATTCTAAGATTATTTAAATCTTCTGGAAGAGTTTGGTAACTTCCCCCTCCAAAGATTTGGGAATTATTTAATATTTCAGAAGAGGTTTGGTAACTTCCCTCTCCAGGATTTTTAGATTTATTTAATAATTCAGGAGGGGTTTGGTTACTTCCCCCTCCAAGGATTTGAAAATCATTTAACATTTCAGGAGGGGTTTGGTAACTTCCCTTTCCAGGATTTTTGGAATTATTTAATAATTTGCGAGGAGTTTGGTTACTTCCCCTCTCCAAGGATTTGGGAGTTTAGCATTTCGGGAGAGGTTTGAAAACCTTACTCTCGAATATCTAGATTAAAAATGTTATCTAATTTTTTGTTTTCTCTTATAGTTTTATTTTTATTTATAATCCCGTCTTTATTATTTAAATTTGCATCATCGCCATTGTCACTATTTTTATTTTCATTATTATTATCTACTTTCATTTCTTCTTTATTTGTCCCGTCAATAATTTTACAAGGAATTTGATTATCCTCTAACAATAAGTTTCGAGGATTAATTTACGTATTTGCAATTTCTTCTTGGTTATTATGCGTCTCCATATTTGACTCATGATTGTCAAATAATTCGTTTAATGGTTTAAGACGCAGGGTTGGTACTTGAACTTCTACTTCTTCGTCCAAAGTACTTAAAATTTTTAGATATGTCTTTCCTGAATTGTTTTTTACTATGATATCTCCCAGTTAAATCCCGTGGGCTATTTTTAATTTTGGTAAATATCCTATTTTTCTTTCTGGGTTTTCTATCCTTACATAAAATAAGGATTCCGACCGCGGAAAAGCTGTGATAGTTTTCGGTGAAAGGGAAGGTATGCTAACTTCCTGATACGTTTAAGTGTCCCGTCGCGTAATCTATGTTTGAAGAAGTTTGTTCAAAAAAGTCGTTGGCTAATAAACTGGCTTGCGGAATCGGTAAATTGTCTGACACTACGTTAAAAGTTACTGGCTTTCCAAAAAGTGGTAAAATAACTTCTCCGAGAGTATAAACTGGGTATTCATTTATGCCGCTTAATTGCAAAAGTTTACTGTGATTGATGGTATTGTTATTTGACAAAAATTTTTCTTTAATTAAATTTGAGGCAGAACCGGTATCTATATAGAATAAGGGTAACGTGGGAAATCGGCTTACCGAAGTCTATCTAAATGGTTGGCACGCGACGGTGTTTATCGAGATTTACGGTTACGGGTTGTATCTCTATCGTTTTTTTGTTTATTGGGTTTTCTGAGATGTCGATGGGTGTGAGATCCGTTCGGACCCCTGCTGCACACCCGACTTCGAGGGGCCATTGGAGTTTCCCTGATTAATTGCTTGCCTGCGATTATTGCTCGCAATTCACAATTCGCAGTTTTCAAGGTTACAATAACGACAAAATAATGAGGTTTTGGATGTCGTGTTTTGCTCTACCTTAGTTCGACAGTTTTTTACGATATGCCTAACACCATTATTAAATCTGACAGACAATTTTCAGTCTATTCGCCGTGTCACGTTGTTCGCGCCATTGACAAATTACAGCGGGTTTATTCTGATTGTTAGTATTATTTATTCTACAAGATTTAGCATTGTGACCGGATTTAGAGCATAATTGACAAATGACATGACTTTCTTGAACTACATATATTGACAGATCGTCGGGCCTGAGGGTCGCGAAAGCGACATTTGTCGGCACCTTTTTTGCGTTTTTTACATATCTAGCATATTAGAATTTCGGTTCCCAAATCGGTTTTATTATGGGATTGCAGAGACAACTAAGTCAATTTCTTACAGTTAGAGGCTAAATGTTTTTCTTTATAACAGAACTTTATAACAGTGTTTGATGATTTTTCTGCAAGATTACCTTGACCCTGTCGTAAATCTGTCATTTCGCGCAGCTCTCTTTCTATTCAACGCGTCGGCTACGGTGGCTTGGGCATACAAATTACTTGTTACTCCTTCTTAAATTTCCGGTTTTAACCCTTTAATAAAACATTTACACATGTCCCTTTCTAAAGATGCTTTAATATTTTGACCGGGAAGGTCAAATGTTTGACATGTCCTGAATTTTTATGTGCTTCTAATATCTGTTTTCCCAACAATTTGACCCGATTAGCGTAAGTAACTACATCTTTCTCCGTTTTTTGATAGATGCAACCTAACTTTCTTTGTAATTGATAAATATTTTTAGCAACGCCATAAACTTGTTCTAAATATTTTGTTAACGAGGCTACTGTATCGAAATCTCAGTCCTGTATTGTACGGCGAGCTTTGCCTACGATTCGAGTTTTGATTATTTTAGTGAATTGAAGTTTTGCCTCATTGGGCAACATGGCTTTCGCTTCTTCGCATCCCTCGATAAAATATGTTAATGGAATATTTTTTCCATCAAAGAAGGGAACGGCCTCTACCGCGTATTTTAATGTAACAAAAGGGTTAGCGTGTGCGCCATTGTTTCTGTGATGGTATCACAACTTATAAAAGAATTATAATCGACTTGACGTGCAAGTTGAATTGTTTTTGTTAGCGTTTTCTGTCGAGGGATATAGCAAGTTATACGAATTTGCAGAACACGAATTTGAGAAGAAAAATAATGATTTAATGGATTGCAACACAAAATAAACGTTTGCTTTTGATTACAGTGTTGCAAGATATAACTTGAGAATAACTTGAGACTAAAGTGTCTATGAGTAACGAACGAAGGTAAAGGCAACCAGGCTCTAGTTAAAAAAGGCATAGAAGCGTAACAAACAAAAGGGAAACATTCTATGCTGCCACCTATAATAAATGTGTTAAAGTCTCTGTCGATAAAATGAGAACTCATATTACAACAGTTTTATTCAAAGAATCGTCGGAAAAGCGAAGAGTGAAATTGCTTAGCTCGGACGTATCGGTTATATTTTGTGGTTTGTCCTCCGCAATTTCGCCAACGTTTGGAGTAAAAATTTGTCTAGGTTTAGGTTTAACGGATGGAAGGGGAGTGGATGTGTATGGAGTAGAACTACTGGGTTTAATTTTGCCTTGATTCTCTATGGCTTGTCTATAGAGATCGTCAACTTGGGCTTTATCAGATTTAGACCTCGTACTCATTACCACTCTCGAAAAATCGCACTTTTAATCCCGGACGATATCTAAAGTTCCTCGGACCGAGCAGCGTTAAGGAAGGACGATCGTCGTCATTGAGACGTCGTCACCCGAACGAAGTACGAGTCAGCCATCTTGGCA
The DNA here is from genome assembly GCF_048541705.1 of Temnothorax americanus. Taxonomy (NCBI): domain Eukaryota; kingdom Metazoa; phylum Arthropoda; class Insecta; order Hymenoptera; family Formicidae; genus Temnothorax; species Temnothorax americanus. The sequence continues at coordinate 132,988 of NW_027509245.1, read as the reverse complement.
CATTGAGTAATCTTTTTTCTATTACTTCTGGGTTGGCTGATTTATCGGCGGACTCGGAGTAATCTCTTTTACTATTACTTTTAAGTTAGCTGATTTATCGGCGGACTCGGAGTAATCTCCTTTTCTATTACTTCTGGGTTGGCTGATTATCGGCGGACTCGGAGTAATCTCTTTTTTTTCTATTACCTCGGGGTATCCGACTCGTCGGCGGACTTGGAGTATTTCACTATTCCGAGTTAGCTAATTTGTCGACGGATTCGGGATACTCCTTCTTACTTTATTACTTCGGGCTAGCTGAGCCATCGGCGGAATCGAGATCTACTCCCTTTATTTTCATTTCATAAAACCCGGGTTGACTTTTCCATGGATAACGGACTACAATAATTAACCCCCCCGCTAACTTATAGTGGATTTGCGCGGTCCCGCTGAAACCCGTGTGAAGTCCCAAAACGCCGCGAAACACGGGCGGAATCGTCAAAACAAGCAGGCGCGAAAATGACTAAAAAAAATAACACTAGAGTTCCTCCGACACGAACGGGAGAACGCCGGTCCTCCGCGACTCGCCACTCCACCGCCTCCACCCGCTCACCGTCGCGGTCTCCCCTTAATTTGCCCCCTCGTCTTCTATCTTATCGGGTATTTCCTGACACCCCTGATTCCTCTCTTTTCCTGGAACCTTCATATTCTCCGGCTCGCCCCGGGGAATTTCCCGATTCCCCCTCCCCTGCACCTTTCTCTTACCTAAGTCCCGTATACGAAAGATCGTATTCCCCGGTTGCTCGCGAGGAACCACCCTCTCCAGCGATCTCGGTTACTTCGACCGTAGAATTAATCAAAGAGGTACCGCATTTCCTATTCCCGCGGAGTCAGGATCGTCCGTGTGAGGGCTTGGAGTCTCCGAGAACTGCGTTCCCCTCATATTCCTCGGTTTCCAAGAAACCCACTCGAGAGCTTCCTCCCCACCACTTTTCTAGGGACCTCTCAGCTCATTTCCTCCAATACACCGATCCTCTTCCTCCTAATAGTTTTACACTCGGTCCTTACGAGTTTGACTTGGTCGGACTCCGTTCCACTGTAGAGACAGTAGATCCCCACGACGCTATCCCCGTTTATTTCCCGCAATATGAATTCCCGTACCTGATTCCCATAAACCTTTTTTGTAATATATTCCAACAACCTACCGTCACCCTCGAGGAGATAGTCGATCCCGAGGTGATTACCCTAGATTAATTATTAACTCATCCGTTAGTATAAATTTTAGTTATTATGTTTTAATTTAATATGACACATACACATATATACACCACACCCACACTTAGCTAAATTAATGTAACCTTATTTCTTAAATTAATTGTAACAATAGCGGGCAGGATGTCTATTTATAAATAGGTCTCCCTTAAAAAATTCTGCCCGATCACATCCGCACTTATGTAACACCCGCGAAAAGTACACACACATATACACCTTACACATACATTCTACACTTAAACTTATCTTAAGGTAAACGTCCCAATAGTCAACCATGTCCCAGTTCCCAATTATTTAGGGGAATATTCCACTTAATTAAGAGAATTTTTGATAAAAATAAATAAATAACCACTTAATTGAGTTCTACAATTTATAATCTATTCATAGGACAACGGTTAAAATAATCCTTGCGCTCTTTGTAGTAATTTTTTCGAGTTTCTTGAGAGTGCACGCGCTTCCCCGGGAAACGAAGCGCATCTGTAAGCCAGTTTGTTAAGAATTGACGAAGTTCAATTGTAACTATTGTCGCATTCATTCTTTATATATTATATTGAATAAATTATAGCTTTTTATATTCAAGAAGATGTAAAGAATGCAAATCTAGCGTCGAAATTTAGTTAAAATTGGCGAAAAATTGTTAATTTGTATGGTTGGATACTCGGACGTTTCAACCGTATGGTGTACCACTAGCCGGACGCAACGAACTCAGCGGTCTGACGCCGGTCACGCAGTCAGCATGGCTGGATTTTCGCGCAGTTTTTCGCCGGTCCTCCCGTGCTGAGGACTCCGGACGGACCAGTACTCGGGCAACGTCGCACTTCGCTCGCCGTCGTGACGCGCGGCGTCGGTTTCTCGCCGCGTTAACGTCGTCACGTTTCGCCTTCTGTAGCGAGGCGCGAGGTAGCCTGGTGCCGTCCGACACGCCAGTTTTGACCGGGAACCGAGAAGCCCCGAGAAAGGACGCCAGATGCTTGAACCTAACCTCCAAGCGCGAAGAAGACTGCCCCGAGGAAACACGCTCATAGCCGCGACGACTCGCGTCCAACGTGGCTAATTTCACGCGGGATCCGCGATCTCTTGCGATCAATTTCCGTGTGCGCGAGGCACGAGCGAGAGACGTCGTGGACAGAGAAAGAGAGAGAGAGAGAGAGAGAGAGAGAGAGAGAGAGAGAGAGAGAGAGAGAGAGAGAGAGAGAGAGAGAGAGAGAGAGAGAGAAAGAGAGAGAGAGAGAGAGAGAGAGAGATAATTTTAATGAAAATTAACACGAACGATCAGCATTGACGCGCGGCATTGTTTACTAGTGTACTTAAGGTGTGTTTAAAATTACGCTAAACTGAGGCAATTATTCGCAGTAAGTATGATATCTAACATTTTACAAATTTGGCTTCATCTGCGACTGGTTGGTAATAGGGACATCAAGTGGCCGGGTATCGGGACATAATCAAAAACTGATGGCCGGGTACTGGGACATCGAGAGTGGTCGGGTATCAGGACATAACCAAAAATTGATGGCCGGGTACTGGGACATTTCCTTTTCTCGCATTTTCCGAAAAAAAAATCAACTATTACCGATGGAACTAATTATTGGATGGTTTTCAGAAACTAGACAATCCAAGCTTTCGTTTCGTCGTATCCGCTTATAAATAAGATTTGTTAATATTGTTGCACCCGTGCCGCGCGCTTCATGCGAGTCGCCCGGTAGTAAATGTCGCGCCGCGAATCGTCCTTAGTGACGCTTGTTTATGTGAATATTGATTTTCTCTGATGCTCAATTGATTATTGATTTTCCTACCGGATGTTCTGTTATACCAGATGTTCTGTTTATACCCGATGTTCAGATTTGCTCTGGGTCTCGTCTCGTTAGGACGAGCCCCCAAAATGTTACGCTCGTCAAGCGTCAGCCGCACGTTTGCACTCACTCACTCACTCGCGGCGCGTTTCTCAGGACTCTCACAAAAAAAGAGGACACGTTGTTAGAAACGGAAACTCTTTTATTAATCTCCCGTTATTAAAGAAGAACTCGGGCTGACACGTCCGAACGAGACGAGACCCAGAGCAAATCTGAACATCGGGTACTGTCGCGCCTCGCGACAGAAAGGCGAAACGTGACAACGTTAACGCGGCGAGAGACCGACGCCGCGCGTCACGACGGCGAGCGAAGTGCGACGTTGCCCGAGTACTGGTCCGTCCGGAGTCCTCAGCACGGAAAGACCGGCGAAAAACTGCGCGAAAATCCAGCCATGCTGACTGCGCGACCGGCGTCAGACCGCTGAGTTCGTTGCGTCCGGCTAGTGGTACACCATACGGTTGAAACTTCCGAGTATCCAACCATGCAAATTAACAATTTTTTGGCAATTTTAACTAAATTTTGACGCTAGATTTGCATTCTCTACATCTTCCTAAATATAAAAAACTATAATTTATTCAATATAATATATACAGAATGAATGCGACAATAGTTATAATTGAACTTCGTCAATTCTTAACAAACTGGCTTACAGATGCGCTTCGTTTCCCGGAGCAGCGCGTGCACTCTCAAGAAACTCGAAAAAATTACTACAAAGAGCGCAAGGATTATTTTAACCGTTGTCCTATGAATAGATTAAAAATTGTAGAACTCAATTAAGTGGTTATTTATTTATTTTTATCAAAAATTTTCTTAATTAAGTGGAATATTCCCCTAAATGGTTGGGAACTGGGACATGGTTGGCTATTGGGACGTTTACCTTAAGATAAGTTTAAGTGTAGAATGTATGTGTAAGGTGTATATGTGTGTGTACTTCTCGCGGGTGTTACATAAGTGCGGGGGTGATCGGGCAGGATTTTTGAAGAGAGACCTATTTATAAATGGACATCCTGCCCGCTATTGTTACAATTAATTTAAGAAATAAGGTTACATTAATTTAACTAAGTGTGGGTGTGGTGTATATATGTGTATGTGCCATATTAAATTAAAACATAATAACTAAAATTTATACTAACGGATGAGTTAATAATTAATCTAGGGTAATCACCTCGGGATCGACTATCTCCTCGAGGGTGACGGTAGGTTGTTGGAATATATTACAAAAAAGTTTATGGGAATCAGGTACGGGAATTCATATTGCGGGAAATAAACGGGAATAGCGTTGTGGGGATCTACTGTCTCTACAGTGGAACGGAGTCCGACCAAGTCAAACTCGTAAGGACCGAGTGTAAAACTATTAGGAAGAAGAGGATCGGTGTATTGGAGGAAATAAGCTGAGAGGTCCCTAGAAAAGTGGTGGGGAGGAGGCTCTCGAGTGGGTTTCTTGGAAACCGAGGAATATGAGAGGAACGCAGTTCTCGGAGACTCCAAGCCCTCACCCGGACGATCCTGACTCCGCGGGAATGGGAAATGCGGTACCTCTTTGATTAATTCTACGATCGAAGTAACCGAGATCGCTGGAAAAGGTGGTTCCTCGCGAGCAACCGGGAAATACGATCTCTCGTATACGGGACTTAGGTAAGAGGAAGGTGCAAATGAGGGGGAATCGGGAAATTCCCCGGGGCAATGGAGAATATGAAGGTTCCAGGAAAGGAGAGGAATCAGGGGTGTCAGGAATTACCTGGAGTGGCGAGTCGTGGAGGACCGGCGTTCTCCCGTTCGTGTCAGAGGAACTCTAGTGTTATTTTTTTAAGTCATTTTCGCGCCTGCTTGTTTTGACGATTCCGCCCGTGTTTCGCGGCGTTTTGGGACTTCACACGGGTTTCAGCGGGACCGCGCAAATCCACTATAAGTTAACGGGGGGGGGGGGGTCAATTATCGTAATCCGTTATCCATGGAGAAGTCAACCCGGGTTTTATGAAATGAAAATAAAGGGAGTAGATCTCGAGTCCGCCGATGGCTCAGCTAGCCCGAAGTAATGGAGTAAGAAGGAGTATCCCGAATCCGTCGATAAATTAGCTAACTCGGAATAGTGAAATACTCCAAGTCCGCCGACGAGTCGGATAACCCGAGGTAATAGAAAAATAAGAGATTACTCCGAGTCCGCCGATAATCAGCCAACCCAGAAGTAATAGAAAAGGAGATTACTCCGAGTCCGCCGATAAATCAGCTAACTTAAAAGTAATAGTAAAAGAGATTACTCCGAGTCCGCCAATAAATCAGCAAACCCAGAAGTAATAGAAAAAAGATTACTCAATGTGCCAAGATGGCTGACTCGTACTTCGTTCGGGTGACGACGTCTCAATGACGACGATCGTCCTTCCTTCACGCTGCTCGGTCCGAGGATCGTTAGATATCGTGGTGTCTTTCCTTTTAATTGTACCGCAACAGCCTCGCTCGATCGCATTAACAACTATCAGTTCTCGTGCAAAGACTCGAATATCGTGATGATTACAATAGCGTATCAACGCTCAACTCAGTTAAACGAATATTCTCGAAAGAACGCAAGGCGTAATCAAACACGATTATACACTCAGACGGACGAACGCTGAATGCCCGCTCGGCGAGCTGCACGCACGTATCGGCACGCTCACACATGCGCAGTATCAGTCCGCCGCGGCTTGATCCGTTTCTGGGGCGCAACGCGGTCGCCGCAGAGCGCGCACGGATACATATTATAACATGTGACGCTGGTAACGGTACCGCCGCCGCCATCTTGGCAGATCCACCGTACCACCACCAATATGTCAACCACGACCACAGATGTTGACCAGCACACAATCTCTTGCTTCTCTTATTATATATTTTAAACACGCTGATTTCTTTTTTATTAGGGTTTTTTATTTATCTTGCGACCCTGTTTTTATGTTGACAGACAATGCATACTCTTCAATCTTAAATGCAAACAGACACTTCCTCCACGTGTATTTACAGACACGTCTAAAGCTTTGTTTCTGTTTGTCGGAAACATTGTACGAGCAATTTTAGAAAGCTTGCTTGATGCAATAAAAATCTCCATCAAACTCTGACTGAGATTAAGGCCCCTTTGGCGCGTCGTATCGCCGGGTTTATAGTTATGGGCTAGACAAAGCTGATGAAAATCTGATCACGTATGCCTCATCTGTCAGTAATCTGGAAGGTCGCTTTTAGTTTTAGTTGCCCAAGCAAATAGGTAGTTTGGTTAAAAAAAAAAAGGAAAGTGAAGGGATCAAAGTTCACTCGCCGATTGATAACCGTCCGTGCTCAGTTTACTTATTCTAATCTTAAGGGCTATTTTAGACGCATAGTAATTTCCGTGAAAAAAGAAAATCGTGGAGTTCGCAGGACGTAACATTTGTGATAGATATTTTGTGGACATGGATATGTGGATAACGTGTGGATATCTAGTGGATATCTTTGGTAGCTATTTTGTGGATATGGATATGTGGATAACACGTGGATATCTAATGAATATCCCTGCTGGTTATTTGTGAGATCGGGATATTTTTACATTTATTAGATATTTATTAAATATCCATAATAGATATATATATATATATATATATATATATATATATATATGGACGTTATATGTAGATATCCATTGGATATTTATTAAATATAATATGCCCTCTGTGTGTGTGTGTGTGTGTGTGTGCGTGTGTGTGTGTGTGCGTGTGCGTGTGCGTGTGCGTGTGCGTGTGCGTGTGCGTGTGCGTGTGCGTGTGTGTGTGCGTGTGGGTGTGCGTGTGCGTGTGCGTGTGTGTGTGAGTGTGCGTGTGCGTGTGCGTGTGCGTGTGCGTGTGCGTGTGCGTGTGCGTGTGCGTGTGCGTGTGCGTGTGCGTGTGCGTGTGCGTGTGCGTGTGCGTGTGCGTGTGCGTGTGCGTGTGCGTGTGCGTGTGCGTGTGCGTGTGCGTGTGCGTGTGCGTGTGCGTGTGTGTGTGTGTGTGTGTGTGTGTGTGTGTGTGTGTGTGTGTGTGAGTGGTGCGGTCTCGCTTCGCGTATACTTGGCGCGAGACACTACCGTGTCTCTTGATCTGTCAAGAATAAACTTTTTCGTACTCTCAATTCTGCGTCGACTCTTAATAGCCTTATATCTATAATATATTGTTTAGTGTCAAAGTCTCTCTAAATATTGTTTTAACGCTCAAACACCGTACTGGGTTACGCTAACTGGGTATGCTAATTTTAGACAAATATGTCAGCTTTTATTTTGAAAGTTATTTGTGAAAAATAAAATATAATAAAAAATATTTTAATAATTTTCGTATATTTTTTACAAAAAATTAAAAGTGAGGCATAACGTCGTTTAGCATCTTTTTAAAGTAGACTGCAATTTTCTCAAGTAAAAATTAATAAATAATCTTTTAATTTCATTGCTATAATATAATAATATATTAAAATTATAGTAAAAAATTATTTAATGAAAAATAAATATTTATTTCTTGTTTACGCAGTAATGGAGACGCGTTTTCAAATTCGCCCAGCGGTCGTGATACTAAATATTTTTAATAAAGTAAAAAAATATTTTGAAACAATTTTATTGTAGATATTATTTAACACTTCCATATCCGATTTTTATTCAAAAACATGCAAATTTTTTCAAATTCAGCTTTACGTAGCCACAATTGTTGATCCGCCAAAAGAAATCACCCAACTTCACCTCTCCAATTAATTATACTTTTGGAACAAATCGTCATGACGTATTTCTTTCCTTGAAGTTCAACTTATTACCTTTTAATTTCTGTAAGTTGAACACTCGTATCTTAAAAAAAAAGAAACTGATTTTTAAAAGAAAATTTTTTTTATTTTCAAAACTTTTTCAAACTGTCTCGAGTACCGGAAGTTTTATGATATTCTAATATATTTATTCTTTTTTCTTACTGTTTGGCGTATTGATTAAAAAAGGGCTTTAAAATTGGTGCATTAGATCTTGAGATATAAACAAAAAAAATTATTGAGTTAGCGTAACCCATGTGCGGTGTTGACGGGTAGCGCCGAAAATGCGGTATTTAAGGGTTAATAATGATAATTTGATATTACTGTACGTACATTTTCTGATTATTATAGACAATTTTTAGCGTGACTCTGGTATAAGCAACCAAAGGGTATACCAAACTGCACCAGAACCAATAGCAACCACCGATAGTAACTTTGGTATATGTACCAAACCATACCAAACAATTGCCAAAAATCGTTTTATGAACAAAAAGATCCCAATAGCCAATATGATCTTGACTTTGACATATGTTGTCAAGATCATGACCCTGAGTAACCTTGACCTTGAAAAAAGTGGTCACGATTCGTTCAAAAGTTACAAAGCATTAAAGTTATCGCTTTGTAAAAATTATTCAACAATAACACGTTTATCCTCCTGCGGTCACATGAGTTTGTGGCGTGCTTTACAAGCTCGTTTAAGTAGAAGTGTTATTAAACAAGATAAATTGGTCGATCATCTGTGTGAATATTTGTGGCGATATACAATAAAAAGAATTGGAGGAGATCCATTTTATGTATTACTAGATGACATAAATATGTATATTCAGGAAATTAATAGAGTATTGTACATAATGTTTCATTATGTGTGTGTATATATATATATATATATATATATATATATACACACACATAATGAAACATTATATAAATATAAACGAGCTCGTAAAGCACGCTACGAACCCATGTGACAACTAGTTTCGCGTAAAAAGTGGGAAAAGAAAGTAGGTTCTGCCCCCCTGCGGGGCAGCTGCGGGGGACTCTACTATTATTAAACTAGACACATAGTGTGCCTCAAAGTACATGCGTTGGCTTTCCACGCGTGGAAAGTTGTAAACCCATGTGGCACTTTGTTTCGCGTGAAAGGTATATGTGTGGAAGCAGTAGGTTTTGCCCCCTTTTGTATTATGCGTAGAGTGTATCCGCTGTAAAATTAATACACACAATAAACACTAATTAATTACGAGCACTGTCTAATTAATTATTAATAGTAATTACTGTAAACATGGGTTTACAATTTTTCACGCGTGGAAAGTCCACGCCGAAGGCACTCCGTACTTCCCCTTCAGTGTGTGTGTGTGTGTGCGTGCGTGCGTGCGTGCGTGCGTGCTATGGTTGAATAATTTTTACAAAGCGAAAACTTTAATGTTTTGTAACTTTTGAACAGATCCACGTGACCGTCACGTTTTTCAAGGTCAAGGTTACTCAGGGTCATGACCTTAACAACATATGTGAAGGTCAAGGTCATTGGCGATTGGGGTCTTTTTGTACATAATTATCTACTTTTCTAACATTAATAAAATAAAACATTTCAGCAAAATATTTTTGAATTTTAATTATTTTTTATATCGAAATCTTGAATAACTTTATAATCCAGCCAAATAATTAAAATTTGAATATCTCAGAAACTAGACATTTCCGTAACTAGTGGCTCTGACTACATTTAGTATACTTATAAGTACTACGTACCTGTACAACTTTATTGGACTTGAATGACTTACTACAATTAAACTAAAGGCACCTATTTATTTACAGTGATTATAACACCGGCAAAATAAAAATTCGATAAAAACGCATTGAATTCATATTATAAAGCACAAATTATAGCATTCAGCATGGTTCATTTTGTTTGTTGATAAATTTTTAATAAACAATTTGCATATATACATATATTTAAATAAATGCTTGGATAGGGAAAGGACGGAGCCCAACTTCTCTTCATTATCACCCAAAAAAGTATTTTAACTTAAGAGGATTCTAAACTAACCCAAATTACCGACAATTGCAGGGAGAACTCCAACTTTGATTAGACTGCACAGAACTTAAAAAAATTTGTATACAATTGAAATATGCACGAAAACACATCGCGCGAGTGTTGATTTCAACACAAAAATCGGAAAAAATTAAAAGTTGTACAGTTTGTATGTACAAAGTAAAATACACGCGCCATTCGTATAATGTGAACAAAAAATACGGTACATGAAAAACTAAAATTAAAAATGTAACAAAAAAGTTTAAGCTTTTGCTATTATTTTGTGCAAAAGCACATGCAGGTTGATAGGATAAGCAATATTGCGTGTAGCGAGAGATGGTGCAGCGATCGAACAAGGACTGATTACTATAGTTAAACAAGGACAGATATAGAGAAAACAGGATTAAAAGTGTTGACATTATTGACATCTAGGAAGTTCGGCCTTCGTTATAGGAACCCCTTAACTCAAACCTAATTTTATTTATATAAATTGAAAACAGGTTTAATAAAAATAAGTGATAGCTAAAATTTTTTACAAGTTAGTCAGATCATTTTTTACAACATATGTTAAGGTCATTGAAATCGGTGAGATCACTAAATATGCAGACCACTAATATGCAGTTTTACTAAAAAAAAAAAAAGAAAAAACAGTTAACCAAAATTTGGTAAAACAGTTTTACTAAAATTTTGTTTACATTATTTAAATTAAACTTAAAAATGACTTCTTTTCTTCTACGATTTAGAAGATTAGAATTTTAATTTTTGGAAATTATATATTTGTTGCTTGTGATATTAATTCTTTTGAATCATTATGCTACAGACTGTGGATCAAATATTAGTAGTTTAAATTACGGTATAATAACCAGTCCAAATTTCCCGAACAAATATGATGGTCCGGCAAGAAATTTAACTACCAAAACTTGCAACTGGTTCATAAGGGTTCGGCCGAATCAACGGATACTTTTAAACTTTGAGCTCTTCTCTGTAGAAGGTCATCAATTAGGTAATATATGGATTTATTACGAATTAGTTATATGTATATATATATATATATATATATATATATATATAATTCTTAATTAATTATACTATAGAAGAAAGAATGGTAATATGGAACCTCATTTTGTTTTTGAACGAATTCTTGTGAGTTATGTATAAGCTCAATTTTTTCATTCCTGGTATACTTATAATAGGTTTTTTATTCTATTTTTAATTTTAAATTTACAGTTTTCCGCTTACGAGAAAATATAAAAATTATCGAAAATTGTACAGTTGAGTCATAAGTCATTGTAACGATGCACCCCGCAAATGCATCGAACTCCCGGCCATCACCAGCCGGATGCCGCCCGACCGACCATCTGTCGGGCGAAGACAAGGCGCGGTGCGCCACATTTTTAATTGTTTATAAGATCGTGTGCGCCGCGCACAGTGCGCAAGCAATTAGCGGCTTGCGGCACCGATATCCCCTCGGAGCTCCGACAAGCGCCGACGGGAGCCGATCTTCGCCGATTGCGAGAGCGCAGCCGAAAGCCGTGATTCCTTACTGCTCCGCCCGGCGCGCGGCTCGCACGAAGATCGGCTACCCGCTCTCCGATCCGCTAATCCGCCGAAAGAAGCAACCTTCCGACTTTTAGAGCGGCAAAGAAAGCGGAGTCCAGTGATCCGGGCCTCGTTCGAAGTGGTCTTGGGCGCTGCTCGAACTCCGTCACACTACTAATTTTCGATTGCAACAGCGAAACAGCGAGGTCAAGGCAATTTGATCTTAGCTTTTTTGTGTTCTCTTTGTTCCTGTGCACCCCTGGTGTGCAGGAACTCAGACAAGCAATCTTGTGGCCGAAGCACTGAGAATTGTCAGAACCGACCGGCCGTTCTATTCCACCGGATTTTCCCGCCTGCGACTCGCGTTTTCGCCCGGGAAATCCGCGTATCGATTTCACCACGTGTAATCATTGTACATAGTCCGCGTCTCTAATTTTTTGTGTACCGTCTAGATCGCTTATAAATTTCGCGTTCCGTTTCTCAGTATGCGTCGGTATAGATTGCTTGTAAATTTCGCGTTTTGTTTCTCCGTGTGCGTCCGTATAGATTGCTTGTAAATATTGCGTTCCATTCGTGTAATTCCAGCGTTAAACCCTGGTCGTAAGAAAGCCGCGTAACTCACATTTGTAATTTCAGCGACCACGCCCGCGTAAATCTGTATAAAGTCCGCGCCACCATAATACGTTATAGCAAGCGCCACGGCGCCTGACCGTTGGATTAAATCTGCGTTATTAAACCATCCGCTGTATTACTTTGATTACTTAATAAACTTTGTATGAATTAAAATCTGGTTACTGCCTCTGGGCCTTCCAATCGAACGCCTGTTCCGGCGAGCTAGTCCGGGTTCGATTATTCTTAAAACGGCAGGTCGTTATATGGCGCCCGAACAGGGACCGTTCTGACCCGAGAAACAGTAACCAAGACACACCAAGCAACGAGATCTGCAGACGGACGCCAGCACCACAGGCCTGGGGGCCGTGCTAACACAATATTTTCCCGAGGGTGAGCGCGGGATCGCGTACGCAAGCCAAACGCCAAATAACGCCGAGCGGAATTATAGCGCAACCGAATTGGAATGTCTGGCAGTCATATGGGGAATCAGACGAATGCGCGGATACCTTGAAAGGTACCGATTTACGGTAATCACGGATCACCAATTGTTGAAATAACTTCAGAAATTAGAATCCCCGTCCGGTAGGTTAGGTCGATGGTCTCTTGAATTACAGCAATACGACTTCGAGGTCAAATATCAAAAGAGAACGCTTAACAAGGTGGCCGACGCGCTGTCCCGACAACCGGAGATCCTCTGCGTCGCCAAGACAAAATGTGCCTGGTATACACGCATGTGGCACGCGACTGACACCACGCCCTACAAAGTACCCGATTTCCGAATCAACTACGGCCGGCTGTGGAAGCACGTACTACATCATACAGCACAGATGCTTGCAGTAACGTTACAATATTGTATATTGCAATGCAATATTGCAGAGACATTACAAAGATATTGCAATTGCAATATTTCGCCGAAATATCAGGACTCTATATTGCAAAAATATTTTAAAAATAATTGAAAATATATAATATCAAGAGACACGGTAGTGTCTCGCGCCAAGTACACGCGGAGCGAGACCGACCGTGACTCTTTTACGCGACGCGACGGGTTGCGAGTACCCGAGATGTTGAGATCTCGATAACGAGTGAACGGATCAAGTTCTAAGTAGGCTTGATCGATAGCTTGGGGTCCAATTAGGGGGGGGTTTCTCTCATAATATTCCGCTACGTGCCTTACGAGCAGAGATATTGCGACGCAAAGTCCAAATGTGAAAATTTTTTATTAAGATACGTCGTCTACGTCGACCGCTCTTTATAACATACATGTAACAAACAGAGAACGTCACTTTCACTTTTTCGACACTGGCGGCGCAGGTATCGCCAGTTCCGATATCGCGCGCGTATTTCGAAATTAGGTCGATAAACTTATCGCCCTTATCGGTCAGGAGGAAGATTTCTATTTAAGTAAATTAGGTATATATATAATGAATATTGAATCAACAGAAAAGAAGGTTTTCTACGCTTGGCAGAAAGTGCCGCTAGGGAATTTTTAAGCCGATTCTTATGAATCAAGCTTGAATTTGATGTCTATGTATCCCAGGTTGCCGATGACGAGATCCAGATAGTGCGCTTTATAGTTTTCGGTGTCCAGGTGTAATAATACGTTGAATTCGATGTCTACGTGTCCCAGGTTGCCGATGACGGGATCTAGATAGTGCGCTTCATAGTTTTCGGTGTCCAGGTGTAATCGTACGTTGAATTCGATGTCTAGGTGTCCCAGGTTGCCGATGACAAGGTCCACATAGTGCGCTCCGTAGTTTTAGGTGTCTACGTGTATTAATACCTTGAATTCGATGTTCACGTGTCCCAGGTTGCCGATGACGGGATTCAGATAGTGCGCTTCATAGTTTTCGGTGTCCAGGTGTAATCGTACGTTGAATTCGATGTCTAGGTGTCACAGGTTGCCGATGACGAGGTCCACATAGTGCGCTCCGTAGTTTTCGGTGTCTACGTATATTAATACCTTAAATTCGATGTCCACGTGTCCCAGGTTGCCGATGACGAAGTCCACATAGTGCGCTTCGTAGTTTTCGGTGTCCAGGTGTAATAATACGTTGAATGCGATATCTACGTGTCCCAGGTTGCCGATGACGAGGTCCACACAGTGCGCTCCGTAGTTTTCGGTGTCTACGTGTATTAATACCTTGAATTCGATGTTCACGTATCCCAGGTTGCCGATGACGAGGTCCAGATAGTACGCTTCATAGTTTTCGGTGTCCAGGTGTAATAATACGTTGAATGCGATATCTACGTGTCCCAGGTTGCCGATGACGAGGTCCACACAGTGCGCTCCGTAGTTTTCGGTGTCTACGTGTATTAATACCTTGAATTCGATGTTCACGTATCCCAGGTTGCCGATGACGAGGTCCAGATAGTACGCTTCATAGTTTTCGGTGTCCAGGTGTAATAATACGTTGAATTCGATGTCTACGTGTCCCAGGTTGCCGATGACAAGGTCCACACAGTGCGATCCGTAGTTTTCGGTGTCCACGTGTATTAATGCCTTGGATTCGATGTCCATGTGTCCCAGGTTGCTGATGACGAGGTCCACATAGTGCGCTTCATAGTTTTCGGTGTCCAGGTGTAATAATACGTTGAATTCGATGTCTACGTGTCCCAGGTTGCCGATGACAAGGTCCACACAGTGCGCTCCGTAGTTTTCGGTGTCCACGTGTATTAATGCCTTGGATTCGATGTCCATGTGTCCCAGGTTGCTGATGACGAGGTCCACATAGTGCGCTTCATAGTTTTTAATGCCTAGGTGTATTAATAACTTTAAATCTGAATGGGTGCGTTCAGCCGATACTCCGCTAGCCTAGCAATTGTGAGCAGTCGCTCGTTTTTGCTCGTTTCCTCTCTTTTTAATCCAGTAGGTCAAAAGAGAGAAAACGAGCGAAAACGAGCGACTGCTCACGATTGCTAGACTAGCAAAATATCGGTTGAACGCACACAATGTAGGACTTGTAGATATCGAATTCGAGGTATTAATACATGTAGACACCGAAAACTATGAAGCGCACAATGTGGACCTCGTCATCGGCAACTTGGAACACGTGGCCATCGAATTCAAGGTATTAATACACCTGGACACCGAAAACTATAGAGCGCGCTATGTGGACCTCGTCATCGGCAACCTGGGACACCTAAACATTGAATTCAAGCTTGATTCATAAAAATCGACTTAAAATTTTCCTAGCGGCAGAATTAAAATTATGTCATGACATAATAAAAATCGCTGAATTAAAATTATGTCTAGACATAATAAAAATTGGACAAAAATTATGTTTAAACATAATAAAAATTGGATGAATTAAAATTATGTCTAACGTAAAAATAATTATCAAAAATATCGATACCTGAAGATATCGGTACATATACAGTTGCGAACAACATTCAGTAAGACACGCAAATAAAAATAAATAAAGAATTTTACAGTTAACGACTTATTAACATTAATCATGCTTTATTGCGATTATGTTTTATGTTGAAATTGAAAAATATATACAAGGTGTACAACTAAAAGGGTTACAGATTATTATTTTAAAAAAATTAAGCAAAATATTAAATTGTTGTTTTCTTTAGAAATAATAGTCCGTAACACTTTTAGCTTCATACCTTGTATTATATACGGTTTATGAGATTATAAGGTATATTGTTTATAAGATTAAGATGCGTGACACTACAAAAAGGCGTGATATCCGTACAAAATTACCTTTTTAAAAAAAATGAGCGCCAAGTACACGCATAATAGTGTATTTGTATTACGTTGTTACCCTGTAATGTTGTTACCTCGAAAAAAACAAAGTGGTAGTATTATACCTCTAAATAGCTTTATCCTGTACATACTGTTTATACAATGCGTAATATACTACAAAAAGGCGTGATATCCGCATAAAATTACCTTTTTTAAAAAAAGGTAAAAAAAGGCGCCAAGTACACGTATAGTAGTGTATATGTTGTTACCTACAAAAAAAAGAAAGTGGTAGTATTATACCTCGAAAAAACCTAAGTAACAAGTGGTAGATCTTTATATCTCGAAAAATCTCGAAAAAATCTAAGCAGTAGTATCTTTATTTCCGAAAAATTATAACCCAAGTGATACACGTCACAAAATTATGTTACCTTATCAAAAAGAAGAGTCGCGCTTCAAGTGATCTATTACAATTACAAAAAAAAAATGATATCTCTTTAAATTAGAGCGCCAATTACAGAGAGAACATGTATATTGTATAACGACGACGACGATGTCCTCACGGTCTCGCCGGCCGTGGAGGAGCGCGCCGTCGCTTTCTTCACTATAATCTCTACCAATATTCGCGATACTGCTCTCCGAAACCCCGATGGTAGCTCGACTGAGTATTTTAGAGATGTTATGTTGGGCGCCAGGTGCGATTCCTCGCACCACGATTCACGAGATCGCAGTATTTCTCAGGCGTGGGCTTCTTTGATCAACCGCGGATGGAATAGGAGAGGGAGCGTAGCGCAATCATCACACTCAAATACATAAAACATTAAATTATATTTCGGTTAAGGCAGATAACAAGTGGACGATAGCGAGTTCCACGGCGAACAAGCAGAATTCGAGTACACGCCACGCGTCACCCCACGAGCGCGATACTCATTCCGTCGCTGAGCTGCACGGCAATCCCGATTGAATTCGCACAAAAGTATTCCCCGACATAAGTTGCAGCGAATTCCACCCGGACGGTCAAACGCGAGATGCTAACAAATAACCAACGCAATCTCCTTAAACAATTACGCAATTTCCCTACGGTCTACCGCGACAACGCTGGGGATCTTCTCTCCCCTCGAAACGCACGAATGGCCCCACCCGTTAACTCGACACAACCGTGGGCCCTTAATCCCGATGAAACGCACGTATAGCTACTTACAAATGGCGTGAACTTAACCGGCAACGATAACTACGAGGCTCTCTCACGCGCGAGAGCCACTTCTCAAAACTACGGCACGGTTAAGCCAACGGCGTTCAGGAAATTCCACGCGACGAAATCACCCGCAACGAAATTACGCGAACGAAATTACACACAACGAAATCATACGCAACGAAGTACACGAAACGATATCACAACGAAATTACATGTACGCTGACTGTCGGCGGCCGTACGTTTCATCCCCGAGGCGGGCACTCGCGATCACTCCGTCGCCCGGGCCCTCCCGCGGTATGGCACTCGATATTCTTTAATTACAGCCGATTTCATACTTTACCGCGGCACAACGCGACTCCCGGGAGGGCCTAGGTATTCTCGCGATCTTACTTCGAGGAAGGCTGAGCAGTGGCCTTACAATTTCGTCTCGCTCCGGCGGCTCGTCACTCGCTCTTAGGGCTGGATGTTGCCGGGATGGCGGCTCGCTCGACAGTGGCGTTTCCTTGATCCGGCGGGACCACGCAGGGCCCGCGCGCGCCCGCGCGCGCCGGTTTCCCTAGCCTGATCGGTGCTGCGCCCTGGCCTGCCAGCGATCCCTCTAGGCGATCGTCGCGCCCTTCGCGAGCGCCCCTCGTCACTGCGCCCATCCGCCGGCGGTAGTTTTGAAGTCCGCCTATTTGAGACCGGCTGTCCAGGCCGCGTCTCATCGTCCGGTTCCTCGACGGCCAGGCTGGACGGGCCATGGCTCGTCGACCGGGAGCGGTACTCAGCGGTGGTGGCCCCGTTCCTTAACGGGGACCTTCGTCGGGGCGTCCCCCGTATCCGGGCTGCAGTGCTCTCGTGCCATCCGTGACGCCTTGACAGGTCATCTGATCTGCCGGCTGTAGGCCCCAGCGTGACCCGCCCGCCGATCGTACGCCCTCGGAAGCTCCTGGTTGTCCAGCCGTAAGTCCCTCGACGCGGCATAAGCCGTTACACTCGTCGTGACCCTGGCCATCTGTTCCGCACTCCCTCGACCTGTAACGCTCGCAAAAGGTCTTAATCCTAACCTAAAGGCTCGCTCTCCGCCCGCCTCGGGCGGAGGCACCATCCCTGACGCCTCCCTCGGCCGAGCTCCCATCTGGGGTAAGGGACGCGACTTTTGTCACGTCACAACTCCCCGCTCCCAGACGAGTGCCGAGGGGGACGTCCGCCCCGGTCCGCCGGAGACCACCGCTCAAGCCTTCTGATATACCCCATTCATTTCCCTCATGAGACCTCACTCCGTCGGTGACGGCTTTGCCCCGTCCGACCCCGATCAGTCAATGCGTCTTCCCTTCCAACGTTACTCAATAGTACACGATAATCACCCGAAACGAAAATCTCCGAATTACTTCCCAATCTTTCCCCAAATTTAACCGACCAATTCACCGCACCATTGTTTCCCGACTTTGTTCCCCTCCAAATTTCCTCAACTACGTCCCACCCCGTTCATCTCGCCCCGTTCCAACCTCCACGCAAATTTCCTTCTCAGGAAACAGGAAGGAGGCGGAAGGGTTCGACATGCACACGCTCAATTACCACACGTAGGTTCGGTGTTAGGGGGGTAGTACGGTTTCACATCCTTAACATGCACTTTCCCTACGGTTGACCCGTCCAGCTGTGTCAACTCGTACACCACCGGAGAGATCACCCGTTTCACTCGTAAGGGTCCCTGGAATTTCGGCGCCAGTTTTCCCGCGATATTCTGTGCGGCTGACGACAGCACGTGCTGCCGCCTTAATACTAAGTCCCCGACTTGGAATCTTCGCGGTCGCCTACGCAGATTATAATGCGCGGCCTGCCTCTGGTTCGCCTGGTCCATATTCTCCGCCACCCATTCTCGAACGGCCCTTAATTCGATCATCCGCTGGGACCACTCCGCCGGGTCCCGCGGCTCCACCTGAGTCACGTCCTCCCCCTGGTCACGCAACAAGTTCGGCGGCACCAGCTCACGTCCCAAATTCACGAACGCCGGTGACGCTCCCAACGACGAATGCGCCGCCGTATTATAAGCAAAACGAAACTGTGGAAGGTATTTATCCCACTCCCGATGATCCCTCTCAATAAACGATACGATCATTGTTTTCAGGGTCCTATTGACCCTCTCCACGGGATTGGCCTGCGGGTGGTACGGCGGCACCGTGGCGTGTGTGATGCCATGCTCCTCAGCGAAACCCTTCATCACGCGATTCACGAACTCAGTTCCATTATCCGTGAGGAGGATCTTCGGCGTACCCCACCGCGACACGATAAGATCCTCCAACGCCTCTTTAATTTTCGGGCCGGTAGCCGCTCGCAAAGGCTTCAACTCGATCCACCTTGTGAATAAATCTTGGATCACCAGAAGGTACTGGTAGCCGGCCTTGCTGCGAGGCAAGGGCCCCACTATGTCCGCGGCGATCGAAGTCCACGGCCCTTCTATAACGCGGCGGCCCATCCACCCCGCGGGACTAGCTTGCTCGACCTTCGTCCTCTGACATGTGTCGCACGTCCGAATGTACCGAGTGACCTCGCGAAACATATTTGGCCAATAGTACGACACGGCGAGACGCTGATATGTCTTTTCGACTCCCAAATGACCGGCCTGCGGCGCGTCGTGGAATTCGCGAAGGGCCTCGGCGCGCAATTCTCTCGGCAATACCAGCTTCCACCGGTCCAAATCCTCAACTATGTCCGAAATCACCGGTCGCGGTCGCAAAAAGTATAGCTGCCGATCAACTATTTTCCAGTGAGCAAACCGCTTCGGGTCAGTCGCTACCTCCCTATACCGCCTGCGATACCACTCGTCACTTGTACCCTCACACTCCTCGATCTCGATGGCGGCGTTTACTCTTCCACCTTCCGCGCTTTCGTACATTCGCGACAAGGCATCGGGCACGTGGTGTAGGGCTCCCTTGCGGTACTCCACTGTGTAATCATACTCTAATAATTCTAACGCCCATCGGGCCAAACGACCCGTGGGATTTTTCAAGTTGTGGAGCCACCGCAAGCTACTATGATCCGTAACTACGGTGAACTTGTAACCCTCTAAATACGGGGATCCTGTCGAGTTGTGACGTGACAAAAGTCGCGTCCCTTACCCCAGATGGGAGCTCGGCCGAGGGAGGCGTCAGGGATGGTGCCTCCGCCCGAGGCGGGCGGAGAGCGAGCCTTTAGGTTAGGATTAAGACCTTTTGCGAGCGTTACAGGTCAAGGGAGTGCGGAGCAGATGGCCAGGGTCACGACGAGTGTAACGGCTTATGCCGCGTCGAGGGACTTACGGCTGGACAACCAGGAGCTTCCGAGGGCGTGCGATCGGCGGGCGGGTCACGCTGGGGCCCACAGCCGGCAGATCAGATGACCTGTCAAGGCGTCACGGATGGCACGAGCGCACTGCAGCCCGGATACGGGGGACGCCCCGACGAAGGTCCCCGTTAAGGAACGGGGCCACCACCGCTGAGTACCGCTCCCGGTCGACGAGCCATGGCCCGTCCAGCCTGGCCGTCGAGGAACCGGACGATGAGACGCGGCCTGGACAGCCGGTCTCAAATAGGCGGACTTCAAAGCTACCGCCGGCGGATGGGCGCAGTGACGAGGGGCGCTCGCGAAGGGCGCGACGATCGCCTAGAGGGATCGCTGGCAGGCCAGGGCGCAGCACCGATCAGGCTAGGGAAACCGTCGCGCGCGGGCGCGCGCGGGCCCTGCGTGGTCCCGCCGGATCGAGGAAACGCCACTGTCGGGCGAGCCGCCATCCCGGCAACATCCAGCCCTAAGAGCGAGTGACGAGCCGCCGGAGAGAGACGAAATTGTAAGGCCACTGCTCAGCCTTCCTCGAAGTAAGATCGCGAGAATACCTAGGCCCTCCCGGGAGTCGCGTTGTGCCGCGGTAAAGTATGAAATCGGCTGTAATTAAAGAATATCGAGTGCCATACCGCGGGAGGGCCCGTGCGACGAAGTGATCGCGAGTGCCCGCCTCAGGGATGAAAACGTACGGCCGCCGACAGTCAGCGTACATGTAATCTCGTTGTGATATCGTTTCGTGTACTTCGTTGCGTATGATTTCGTTGTGAGTAATTTCGTTCGCGTAATTTCGTTGCGGGTGATTTCGTCGCGTGGAATTTCATGAACGCCGTTGGCTTAACCGTGCCGTAGTTTTGAGAAGTGGCTCTCGCGCGTGAGAGAGCCTCGTAGTTATCGTTGCCGGTTAAGTTCATGCCATTTGTAAGTAGCTATACGTGCGTTTCATCGGGATTAATGGCCCACGGTTGTGTCGAGTTAACGTGTAGATTTTGCCGCGCAAACGTATTTACGCGACCGTAAATTATGATGATTATGTGAATATTTGTCGTAAAGTGGCAATACGTATAATTTAGAATATTGATATTTTGCGACAACGAAAGTGTTGCGCGTGATTTATATAGGAACATCGATGGTTTGAATCATTATTTATCCGCAACGCGACAAATTTTCTTTGCAAGATTGTTGATTCTCGATGAGCGACGAGAGTGAGAGGCGAGAAACAATTTTTCAGTTAACGTAATTCAACGCGCAGGAAAATCGTTACGTCGCGCGTCGTTGAAATTCAGCACATCCTCGATATAATTGGCGTCGTTGAAAGATCACTATTATAAAATGGTAGGATCCGATCACAGTGAAACTGAGGAAGGAGACATGGACAAATTACAACTGTCGTCAGATTCTACAGACGGTGTACTACCGAGGAAAAGGCTACGAGTAGAAAATTCTGAAGACGATGCAGAGTTACCTGCTAAAAAACAACAAATAAGTTCCTTCGGCGAACAATCAAGAATGATAAAAGATGACAACGCTGAAATTATTTCAGACAAAAACAATATGGACGAATGTAATGTAAAGAAAGAAAAATATACATTGTGTCCAGAAAATGAGCAAACGGTACAACCGACATCCCTGAATCAGTCCGAATCAGATACAGACGGGGAGAATAAAGAGATACGGGGTGACAAATTGAAACGAGATAATGGGAATGAAAGCCCTTTAGATGAGAATAACATTGCTCTGAACGATAGTCCTGGAGACATAAATGTTAAGAAGGAAATTATTGAAAATGAGGACAGTCCAGCCCAAAAGCCTGCTACAAATACACATGTAATGTCCACTCTTGAAAACAAGAAAATGAAAATGGAAGGCAATAAGGTAGTTGGAGAAGAAATCGACGAAACGATAGATGAAAAGGAAAACAGCGAGAAGGATGAGATGGGGAAACGACATACCGGCAAAAAACGTACTGTGGACACAGAAGTGGTAGATGGACTGGAGCTTTCGGTTGAATATGCGAGTGACAAAGATGATTCAAGTTGTGGAGCCACCGCAAGCTACTATGATCCGTAACTACGGTGAACTTGTAACCCTCTAAATACGGCCTAAACTTCTGAATGGCCCACACCACGGCCAGGCACTCTTGTTCAGTCACCGAGTACCGCTTTTCCGGGTCCGACAACACGCGACTGGCATAGGCTATTACGCGTTCTTCCCCCTCTAGGTTCTGAGTCAAGACCGCCCCCAAACCAACCGAGCTCGCATCGGTTTGTAACACGAAAGGTTCTTTAAAATCTGGGCATGCCAGGACGGGGGCCGCCATTAAGCTACTCCTAATGCTATTAAATGCATGAACTTGTTCATCCCCCCACTCCCAGCGCCTGCCTTTCTTCAAAAGGCGGGTCAAGGGCTCACTTAGCGTCGCGAACTCCGGTATAAACTTCCGATACCACGATGACATCCTGAGAAATCTACGCAATTGTCTCAGTGTTCGAGGCGCCGGGTACTCCAGCACGGGGCGCGTCTTTTCTGGGTCCACCGATACGCCTCCCGCCTCCACCACGAAGCCTAAATACTTAACCTGAGATCTACAGAACTCGCATTTATCCATATTAATCGTTAATCCCGCAGCTTTAATTTTATCTAGCACTCGTTTTAGCCATTCGAGGTGTTCCTCAAAAGTTTCCGTCGCGATAATTATATCGTCTAGGTACGCGAAAACGAAAGGCTCCATTTCCGGGCCTATTAAACTATCTAATAGTCGCTGGAACGTCGCGGGGGCACCCGTTAATCCGTATGGCATTCGGACGAAATGATATAAGCCTTTTCCCGGGACGCTAAACGCGGTAATCTCTCGGCTATCTTTATTCAACGGAATCTGAAAGTAAGCCTGGCTAAGGTCGATTGTAGAAATATATTTTGCCGAACGTAACTTATTGAGTATCCCGTCCATTGGTGGTATCGGGTACGCGTCCTTTTTAGATATCTTATTAACTCCGCGGAAATCCAGGCAAAACCGGTACTTGCCATTCGATTTCTTCACCATCACGATTGGGTTCGACCATTGACTTGCTGACGGCTCAATTATTCCGGCTGCTAACATTTTATCTACCTCTGCGCGGATTGCTTCTTGCACCTTTGGCGAGACTAAATAGCAGCGTTGCTTTAGCGGCGGATGATCTCCTACTTCTATTTTATGTTCGGTTAGATTGGTCAGACCGGGGTCTCCCGATGGTGCTACTATTTTCCGTAAAAAATTTTTCAGATGTTTTTCCTGATCTTTAGTTAGCTCCGCGAGCCCACAAACGCGGGGGTCCGTTTCTTTCAATTGAAACTGGTAGCGGACACGATGCCTATCCGCAAAATGCCACTCCCCTTTTCCGAAGTCTAGCGCGATACCGAACTTTGTCAAGAAGTCCATCCCCACGATACACGGCACGGCCAAATCCGGCAATATGCCTACCGAGATCTTCCGACTCCGGTCCTTTAGATGGATAGAAAGCGAGGCTTCTTTTTGAATCGGGGCTATTTGTCCGTTTGCCATTCGGATGGTTGCGCCCCCCTCTCGCGTGGTTGGGACGCCTAAACTTTTTACTATTTGCATCCCCTCGCGACCGAGGAGCGTCATGTTCGAGCCCGAGTCCACCAACGCTAACAGGGGCCGGCCGCCTATCCGGATTGTAATATACTTCAGCGGGGGGAATTCGTCGGGATCAAGCGTCACGTACGAGAGTTTTTCTTCCGGGGTATTCGCGGTCCGGGCCTCGTTCTCGATAATTGGGGGCGTAGGGACCCGTCCTACTGACCCCCTTTCGCGTTTCCCGAACACCTAGGGCATGTCCGCGTCGTAAACCCCGGGTTCCCGCACCGGTAGCAATGTTGCCGTCGAGCCGCCCTGCAGGTCCTCGCCCGATGGCCCGTCTGATCGCAGTTCCAACATTTTAAGTTGGAATCATCGGGAACCGATCTCGGTATGGTGGCGTCGGTGGACGCTGCGGCGCTCCAGGCCTCCCCTCTACTTGGGTCTCCCTGAGCCACGGCCTCCCCCGCGGCAACGGTATTCGGGGATCGCGGTTTCCCCTTCGGCGCGTGGTACGCTAAGTCCGGAAAAAGTGACTGTTCCGGTAACAAGGGGGGTCTATACATTTTGTCCGCGAGGAGGGTTCGTTCCGTCCGCGTAGCCAAATCCTCCAACGTGTGAAAATCGCTAAACTCCCACCGTCGAATCGCGAACTGTAGCCGCGGCAATAAGTTCCGGTGGGCTAATGTGAGCTGCTCCGGGAGGGACCACGGAGGGCTCATTCGCGTGAACAAAGACCGTAAGCAGGTCAAATATTCGACCGCCGGCTCGTGTTCTCCCTGCGTTCGTCGCTGTATCTCTTCCCGAAGGGTCGTTAAATAGTCTGAGTCGCCAAATCGACTTCGCCACGCGTGTTCGAAATCCCGCCAATCTCGCCAATTTTCGCTTTCCAATCTTACCCAATATAGCGCGGTACCCGAAAGGAATAGGGGCAAGCACTTAAACAGTTCGGCGTCATCTACGTGAATAATGGAGCGGGCCTCCTTAATCCGTAACAAAAATGCTTCCGCGTCGCTACCGCGTTGTCCGGAGAAGTGGAGGTTCCACTTTCTCATTATATTATAAGCCTCGGCCGCGGATCCGCGCGTATTTCCTCTATCGTGGCGCGGCGGGTACTCTATTCGCGGCGGGGGTGCCCGCTGATAAGTTTCCCCACATGTTTTGTGGGGGTCAGGCGGAAAATTGTACGCCCCCAGACTCACGAAGGGGTCCTCCCTTCCCGTCGCCTTGTCCCTCGGGGTCGCCCCCTGGTCCCCCTGAGGACTAGCGGATTGTATTTCGATGGCCGGCGGGGGTGGGGGTGGAGTCGGTTGGTCGTTCATTTTTTTCCGAATCGACTTTTCCTCAAATCTAGCTAAACGCGCGCGTAAAGTTGGCAAAATTCCGGCCGTGTCCAACCCCCGGTCTTCTAAATGTCGCACCGCTTGTTCTTTCGTTAGGCGGTTGATCCACCGAAAAGGCGATTCCAGCAAGTCGTCCTCCCGCATAGGAGTCCTATTCGCCTCCCCTTATGACGTCCACCGAACGCGAAACCGAAGACACCAGCAAGGCCTTTTTCCTTTTCCCAATACGCGGAATTACCAAGTACGTTATTATTCTCCAAGCTTATTATTTGGACGAAGAGGTAGGCCAGTCGCAATATTATCGAACGGTATTTACTTTCGCGAAACTTAACCGAAATCGAATCAACACAGTCCCCGAAATCGTAAACAGGCAGGAATTCGACTGAAAAACTCAAGTTCCCGAATACCGGCCGTGCGCGAACCAAAACAAAGTCGAGCGAAGCGGCCTTCACTCGGCACTACACACCGCATTCATGGCACCAAAATTCCAGGGCCACGAAATAATAATTCGAAAATCCGATCGAACATATAACTAACACAAGAGAATCACATAAATCATAGGGGAACACATAAATATAATGATTGCACAAAACAAATTCTCATGCGCACGCTCTCTCTCCCGATTTTCGTTAATTGGTAATTTTCGGGCGAGAGGCCCCACGTTGGGCGCCAAAATTTTATAACGACGACGACGATGTCCTCACGGTCTCGCCGGCCGTGGAGGAGCGCGCCGTCGCTTTCTTCACTATAATCTCTACCAATATTCGCGATACTGCTCTCCGAAACCCCGATGGTAGCTCGACTGAGTATTTTAGAGATGTTATGTTGGGCGCCAGGTGCGATTCCTCGCACCACGATTCACGAGATCGCAGTATTTCTCAAGCGTGGGCTTCTTTGATCAACCGCGGATGGAATAGGAGAGGGAGCGTAGCGCAATCATCACACTCAAATACATAAAACATTAAATTATATTTCGGTTAAGGCAGATAACAAGTGGACGATAGCGAGTTCCACGGCGAACAAGCAGAATTCGAGTACACGCCACGCGTCACCCCACGAGCGCGATACTCATTCCGTCGCTGAGCTGCACGGCAATCCCGATTGAATTCGCACAAAAGTATTCCCCGACATAAGTTGCAGCGAATTCCACCCGGACGGTCAAACGCGAGATGCTAACAAATAACCAACGCAATCTCCTTAAACAATTACGCAATTTCCCTACGGTCTACCGCGACAACGCTGGGGATCTTCTCTCCCCTCGAAACGCACGAATGGCCCCACCCGTTAACTCGACACAACCGTGGGCCCTTAATCCCGATGAAACGCACGTATAGCTACTTACAAATGGCGTGAACTTAACCGGCAACGATAACTACGAGGCTCTCTCACGCGCGAGAGCCACTTCTCAAAACTACGGCACGGTTAAGCCAACGGCGTTCAGGAAATTCCACGCGACGAAATCACCCGCAACGAAATTACGCGAACGAAATTACTCACAACGAAATCATACGCAACGAAGTACACGAAACGATATCACAACGAAATTACATGTACGCTGACTGTCGGCGGCCGTACGTTTCATCCCCGAGGCGGGCACTCGCGATCACTCCGTCGCCCGGGCCCTCCCGCGGTATGGCACTCGATATTCTTTAATTACAGCCGATTTCATACTTTACCGCGGCACAACGCGACTCCCGGGAGGGCCTAGGTATTCTCGCGATCTTACTTCGAGGAAGGCTGAGCAGTGGCCTTACAATTTCGTCTCGATCCGGCGGCTCGTCACTCGCTCTTAGGGCTGGATGTTGCCGGGATGGCGGCTCGCTCGACAGTGGCGTTTCCTTGATCCGGCGGGACCACGCAGGGCCCGCGCGCGCCCGCGCGCGCCGGTTTCCCTAGCCTGATCGGTGCTGCGCCCTGGCCTGCCAGCGATCCCTCTAGGCGATCGTCGCGCCCTTCGCGAGCGCCCCTCGTCACTGCGCCCATCCGCCGGCGGTAGTTTTGAAGTCCGCCTATTTGAGACCGGCTGTCCAGGCCGCGTCTCATCGTCCGGTTCCTCGACGGCCAGGCTGGACGGGCCATGGCTCGTCGACCGGGAGCGGTACTCAGCGGTGGTGGCCCCGTTCCTTAACGGGGACCTTCGTCGGGGCGTCCCCCGTATCCGGGCTGCAGTGCTCTCGTGCCATCCGTGACGCCTTGACAGGTCATCTGATCTGCCGGCTGTAGGCCCCAGCGTGACCCGCCCGCCGATCGTACGCCCTCGGAAGCTCCTGGTTGTCCAGCCGTAAGTCCCTCGACGCGGCATAAGCCGTTACACTCGTCGTGACCCTGGCCATCTGCTCCGCACTCCCTCGACCTGTAACGCTCGCAAAAGGTCTTAATCCTAACCTAAAGGCTCGCTCTCCGCCCGCCTCGGGCGGAGGCACCATCCCTGACGCCTCCCTCGGCCGAGCTCCCATCTGGGGTAAGGGACGCGACTTTTGTCACGTCACAATTGCTTCAAAAAATAATTGTTGCACTACATTGAAAAATCTTTACATTGTGTCAATTAGAAAAGAATGTATAATAACAATTTTATAAGATTAAAAAATTTTATTTAAATTTAACAAGGGAATACAAGATATTTAAATACAAAGTTATTTACATGTGTATTTTTTAATGGCCACAAAGAATTACAGTGGTAACAGTACAAAATAAAAATATTTTATTAAAATACATAAATTTTTCTTGTAAAAAAACTTGGCGCTGCTAGACCTCGAAATTTTAAATAAATAAATAAACTTATTCTATACTTAATTATAAGCCGCATTATCCGCCGTCCGCGTAGTCACGCACACCCATATCACTCACTCCCACATCCACGCTGATAATTATTTAATATTACTCCCATTGTATTCTTCTCTGAATTATTTTTATTTATTGTTGTCCTTATTTATTTAAAAGGTCTAGCAGCGCCAAGTTTTTTTACAAGAAAAATTTATGTATTTTAATAAAATATTTTTATTTTGTACTGTTACCTCTGTAATTCTTTGTGGCCATTAAAAAATACACATGTAAATAACTTTGTATTTAAATATCTTGTATTCCCTTGTTAAATTTAAATAAAATTTTTTAATCTTATAAAATTGTTATTATACCTTCTTTTCTAATTGACACAATGTAAAGATTTTTCAATGTAGTGCAACAATTATTTTTTGAGGCAATATACATGTTCTCTCTGTAATTGGCGCTCTAATTTAAAAAGATATCATTTCTTTTTTGTAATTGTAATAGATCACTTGAAGCGCGACTCTTCTTTTTGATAAGGTAACATAATTTTGTGACGTGTATCACTTGGGTTATAATTTTTCGGAAATAAAGATACTACTGCTTAGATTTTTTCGAGATTTTTCGAGATATAAAGATCTACCACTTGTTACTTAGGTTTTTTCGAGGTATAATACTACCACTTTCTTTTTTTTTTAGGTAACAACATATACACTACTATACGTGTACTTGGCGCCTTTTTTTACCTTTTTTTAAAAAAGGTTGTAACTTACTAGTGCATATGTCACAGTCTTTTTACGAAATCAGTTTTTTTGCTATAAGGCTAACCTATTTCTAAAAACTTGAAATTAAAAATGAGCTTCATTGAGAAACGATCTATCTTTCGCAAAAAAGCCACCGTTTTGCAAAGAGGCTAGCCTTATTGCAAAAAGGCTGATTTCGCAAAGAAGCTGCGACACACACATACACAGAGAAAAAGTTTTCTTTAGATTTGTTTCTTTAAATTTGATTTTTAATCGTTTCTTAACTTTGATTTAATTTATTAAATAAAATCTTCACCTTGTGTGTCCGAATAGCGCCCCTTTAGGCGTTCTCATTATTACCGTTGAAATGTGGCAATATGCTGTTTTATTTTTAAAATTTCTTTATAACTATGTAGACAAATTATTTATTATTCATTCTTTGTAAAAGTCCTTCTTAAATATGTAAAAAATTATTTGCACCTATTTTTATTAAATTTTTATTGCTTCTTCATAGAGGAAGCTTTGTTTGCGTAAACTTTGCATATGAACCTTTGATTGCGTATAAAGTTGGGTCTAATCAGCCAAATTTAAAAGAATCATATATGAAATAGGGGTAGAAACAAACTAAAGAAAAAATTGTTTTTTGAGTTTGTGCGTGCGTGCGTGCGTGCGTGCGTGCGTGCGTGCGTGCGTGCGTGCGTGCGTGCGTGCGTGCGTGCGTGCGTGCGTGCGTGCGTGCGTGCGTGCGTGCGTGCGTGCGTGCGTGCGTGCGTGCGTGCGTGCGTGCGTGCGTGCGTGCGTGCGTGTGTGCGCGCGCGCGCGTGTGTGTGTGTGTGTACGGATTTGATGTCAGTGGTTTTTCTAACTTCCATAAATTTTGAGATATCGGGGCCAATTTTTTTTTAATGTAGAGTATCATTAAAGGAAAATTGGTATTGTATTTGGCGATGATCGGTAAAGAGGCTCATTTTTTATAAAATTTTGAATTTTTTGAAAAATGTCCGTGGTTGCTAATTTCCGCAGATTTTGAGATATCGGGGTCATTTTTTTTTAAGTGTAGTGTATTATTAAAGGAAAGTTGATATTGAATTTGGCGATTATCGGTAAAAGGGTTTATTTTTTTTTTAATTTTGAATTTTTTTTGTGGTAGCTTTAACTTTTACAAATTTTGAGATATCAGGTTATTTATAATTGATACTGACTGGCAATATAAAAATTCCTTAATCTCACGATGTTTCGACCGTCACTTTCGGTCCTTATCAAGTGTTCGAATTACATTGCTTGCAAACAATTCAGTCCTGGCATTGTACCAACAATCCAAAAGTCAAGAACTTAATAAAAAAATATTAAAAAAAGTATATAATATAAAAAGTCCAGAACTAAAATAATAAAAAAATATAAAAAAAAATATAAAATATAAATTGACAAGTTTAAAAAGTGATAAAAGTTACAAAATAATAAAACTTACTAAATGATGAATATAATATAGAAAGAAAAGTATAAAATATAAACTTACAAGTTTGCGCGTCATATGTAAAAATGATGGTAAATGTGGGAAAAGTATGTCAGCAGTCCACGGGTGACAAAGGCACATTGATCACGATCGACGTTAAATATTCTTTATTATTATATCATATGCCCCGGTCAAATTATCCGTGTCTTTCTGTAGATTGATTGTGTTGTTATTTTGTTTTTTGAAAAACATTTCTGCAATCTCGCGTTTTCTAATTTGTTTTTTGCTTTGTAATATCTCTGTTTTATGCCATTCGAATTCGTGATCAAAGGAGGTACGATGCTTACTGACAACCGAGTGGTTGCTGACATGCTTCTTGATATCCGTTTTATGCTCTTTAATTGCGTGTTTCGAGATGTCATTTGGTTTGGCCAATGTACGTGGCATCGCAATTTCCGCAGTCAATTTTATAAATTAAGTTAGTCTGCTTGAAACAATGGAGTCTATCTTTCCTTCTCCTTATGACGCAATCGAGGGACTTAGGAACTGTATAAAGGACATGAAGACCGCTATCATTAAAGATACGCAAAAGTCTCTCGCTGAGACCCTTAATGTAGGAAACCTTTATAAAATTTTCCGGTATTTGCCGTATAATGTTGTTTGTGTTAGATGTGTTAACTCGGTGACTGAGAAGTTTCAATCTCACTCTAATAAATTTGTCAATCAAATGTGGAGGATAGCAGTTGCTCAGAAGTATTTCTTTGATTTTGGCAATATTGTTCTCGTGGAACCGTTTGTCGGATTATAAGATCGCGTGGTCATTTTTACATATGACGTGCAAACTTGTAAGTTTATATATTTTATACTTTTCTTTCTATATTATTTTTATCAATTAGTAAGTTTTATCATTTTGTAATTTTCATCACTTCTTAAACTTGTTCATTTATATTTTATATTTTTCTTTTTATATTTTCTCATCATTTTAGTTCTGAATTTTTTATATATATTATATACTTTTCTTTTTATATTTTTTCATTTAGTTCTTGACTTTTGGATTGTTGGCACAATGCCAGGACTGAAT
The DNA here is from genome assembly GCF_048541705.1 of Temnothorax americanus. Classification (NCBI taxonomy): domain Eukaryota; kingdom Metazoa; phylum Arthropoda; class Insecta; order Hymenoptera; family Formicidae; genus Temnothorax; species Temnothorax americanus. The sequence continues at coordinate 101,809 of NW_027509245.1, read as the reverse complement.
TGTTTGCAAGTAATGTAATTCGAACACTTGATAAAGACCGAAAGTGACGGTCGAAACGTCGTGAGATTAAATAATTTTTATATTGCCAGTCAGTGTCAATTATTACTACTCTTTTTAATCAAATAAAATACAAGCTTCCTTATAAGAGCAACTTTGTGAGCAAAATAAAATAGAAGCAATGGTAGCGATCTGTAATGACGAGGAAGCAATGTGCAAGTTTCTAATTTTTTAATATGCTTTTAAAAGTTACATTACAGGTGTCGTAACATTTTTGCTATGTCGCTCGATAATATAAATTTATATGTATATGCATATAAATACATATATATATATATATATACACACATATATATATAATATTATTTCTAGGATCACGTGGTTTCGCTTTGATGCTAGAGCGTCAAGAAATGAAGTTGAATTTATTCAAAACATCCAGCGTTGATACTGAATTGTCATTGATCGTCTCAGTATAATGAAAAATGGACTTCAAAATACGTAAATATTAATTATTTTCAAGCAATATCTTCACGTAGTAATATTTTACGGATATATAAATAAAAAATATTATTTCTGAAAATTTTTGCTAGTTGAAAATGAACGTCCAGCCGGTCGAGCGTCAATGTAAAAAAGCACCTTTAATTACTTGACAACCATGCAGACAATTGTCTTCAACTTTGGCATGGACAACAGATTCCTATAGACAAATATCCACCATTTTGAACTAGATCTTATCATGTCGACTTGAGCAACCACTCTTCTAAAAGGCGTTCACTTCAGATGATTTTCGCCGCAGAGGATTTTCCAAAAATGGGATAAGCGCTTGCGCAAGTGCGTCATACTCGGAAGAGACTATTGTTACGCTCGTCGAGTAAACTCGCTGCCGTAACACTATCGCGCACTCAACACTCGCGCACGTATTTCGCAGAACTCGCAAAAGGAAAGAAAACTCAAAAAAACTTAAGAAATGCGTTTATTCCAAGCTCGTAAAACAGAACGCGTGCGGATTCCAAAAATCCGCCAGACAGAAAATCAATAAATCCATCAACAAACTCCCGTTGTCAAGGAGCGCGCTTCACAGCTTTCCGCGACTTCTCTACTCGGTGTCCAGCACGGGCGTAACATTGTCCCCCTCTTCTTAAGTTGTCGTCCCGACAACTAGAGAAAAGTTGCAAGCAGTTTCTTTCTCTTAGATTTCCGGGAACTTGAAACGCTTCCTGCTCTACCTCGAGCTAAGCTGCGAGATAACGAGCTTCGTTTCTTCCCTCAATCCAAAAAAACGCTTCTTTCCACGTGTGAACCTCTTCAACGTCGGCTTTCCTTCTGCCACCAGCGCTATCCTCTTAAGAGTCTTTGGACTGAAGGGAGAAGCTTTCGTGGACGCTTTCGTGGAAGCGTCTCGCAAGACTCCCCAGTCCCCGCCTTGGCATTTGCCCTAAGTCCCACGGAAAAACCACGATCAAAAACTGTGGGTAAGGCGGTCTTCTTTCAGCTAATATTTTTGCCTGATGTTGTTCGGCACCATCTTCTCGGAGAAGTAGCTGAAAATAACAACAAAAGAAAAATATTTTTTTCTTAAAAAAACCTAAAAACTAATTAAATAAATTGAAGTTTTTTGGGTTCCGCGCTCCGGATGAAAATCGTGATTTGAAAGGAATTACCTCTCATAAAAAGTAACTAATCTATCTAAATGAACGACTTTGTTCTTATGCCGTTTAGACCTACGAATGCAATAAACTACATCACTTATTCTTTTAACGACTTCAAAAGGACCTTCCCAATTACTTTGTAACTTAGGAGTTATTCTTATTTATCTTCGAAGATTAAATAACCAGACTTTTTGCCCAGGCTCATAGCATAATTGTCTATCCTTTCGATCATAAAGCGCCTTGGCTTTTTAAGACTTAATTTCCATACGTTGACATACAATGTTATGAATGAGATCCATTTTTCCTTTCAAGTAACGGAAATATTCTCTTTCCGAAGGAATAGTCTCAAAACCAGGAGGATGTCCGCGAAGTAGATCTAAGGGTAATTTTAACTCCCGACTTAAATGCAATTCAGAAGGAGTGAAACCAGTAGTTTCATGTTTAGAAGACCTATACGCCAACAACCCTAATAGAATCCAACGAGCCCAATCTTGTTGATTTTCAGCAACGAACTTTGCCAGATAATTTAACAACGTCTGATGTTGACGTTCTACCTGACCATTGGATTGAGGATGAAATAGAGTAGTTCTTGTTTTTTTAATTTTCAATAACTGAGTTAGTTTCAAGAATAATCGAAATTCAAAATTTCTTTCTTGGTCAGTAGGTAATTCCGAAGGAATGCCATATCTAGAAACCACTTGATTCAAGAAAACTTCCGCAATCGTTTTAGCCCTAATATTTCCAAGCGGAAAAGCTTCCACCCATTTCGTGAAACAGTCCGTAACCACCAACAGATATTTATTTCCCAAAGAAGAAGTTGGAAGGGGACCAAGAACATTCATTTGAATTCTTCCGAAAGGCGCCCTAACATTGTAAATTTGCATAGAAGACATTCCTTTATCAGATGGCCCTCTCTTTAAAACGCAAACTTTACAAGTCCTACACCAATGTTCGACATCCTACTTACAGAAAGCCCAATAAAAATGTTTCCGGATCTTCTCTAAGGTCTTATTGACACCAAAATGGCCACTTATGGAAGAATCATGAGCTTCTTCTAAAATTCGCGAAATCATTCCTCGAGGAACTATAGTTTGAAAAACAACGGAACATAAATTTGGAGATTCCCATTTCCTACACAAAATCCCGTCTTTAATCACCAGGGAATCTCATTGGAGCCAATAGTCTTTAGCAGTCGAATCTCTCTGAGCTATTTCTTGACGAAGAGGTCGCCTATTCTCCTCTTTTCCACGATAAATTCCTACAATTGAAGGGTCCTCCAATTGCATTCTTTTCTAGTCCGCAGATTCAATTTCTTTGAAGATTTTTCTTCTAACATGTCCCCTTACAATACTTTCTTCCCCCATCTTCACTTTATCACAATATCTGCAGTTTCCTTCCGCACATGGACGCCTAGACAACACGTCAGCGTTTGCGTGCACCTTTCCTGCTCGGTGCTTGACAACGAAATTAAATTGTTGTAGGCGTTCCATCCAACGTGCTAACTGCCCTTCTAGATTCTTAAAAGACATCAACCAGCGTAATGAAATATGATCCGCGTTCTAACCGAGAATTCACGTCCATATAAATAGTGATGGAAGGTCTTCAAAGCCTCCACCAAAGCTAACAGCTCCCGACGAGTTACGCAATAATTCCTTTCAGACTTGCTCAAAACCCGACTATAATAAGCTAAGACCCTCTCCCTACCATCCTGAATCTGAGAAAGTACCGCGCCCAAGCCGTGATTTGAAGCGTCAGTATCAAGAATAAATTCCCCTTTTTCTATTGGGGAAGCTAAAATAGGAGGAGAAATTAAGTTTTGTTTAAGCTTCTCAAAAGCTTCCTGACAACGCCCATCCCACACAAATTTTCTAAGATTCTCAGTTAAAGAAAATAATGGCTTAGCAATAAGAGAAAATCCCTTCACAAATTTCCTATAATAAGAGCAGAGTCCCAAGAAGCTTCGCACTTGCTTCTTATTTTGAGGAATAGGCCACTCTTGAACGGTCTTAATATTCTCCGAATCAGTGGAGATTTCTTTTTCTGAAACGACATGGCCTAAGTATTTCACTTCTCTCCCGAAGAAAGTACGTTTTTTTGGATTGAGCACCCTGTAAACGAAGAAATACTTCCTTTAAATTTGCCAGCATTCCCTCGAAAGTTTTACTATAGTCGATGACATCATCCAAATAAACCATACAGATCTTATTCAATATCTCACGAAGAACCTGCTCCATCAATCGCTCAAAAGTAGCAGAAGCATTACATGATCCAAATGGCATTACAGTAAACTGCCATAAGCCATTTCCTATAGAGAAGGCCGTTTTCTCCCTATCCTGAGGACGAAGGGCCTTCACCTGCCAATAGCCGCTTTTTAAATCTAAGGTGGTGAACCAGGAATGTCCGGATAAACGATCAAAAAGATCATCTATCTTGGGAATATGATAAGAATCTTTTTCTGTAATGGCATTGAGCTTCCTGAAATCGATACAGAATTTAATCGTTCCATCTTTCTTTTTAACTAAAACAGCTGGAGAAACCCAGGCGCTATGAGATTCTTCAATTACACTACGTTGTTTCATTTCGTTTAAAATCTTTTCCACCTCTTCTCGCATATGCAGTGGAATTTGCCTAGGAGCCTGTTTAATCGGAGAAGAATTTTTCACCCTAATAGCATGCTCAACGACAGAGCAATTTCCTGCAACCACATCTTCCGAAAAGACATCTTGAAACTCGATCACCAATTCAGCAAACTGCTCCTTTTGGGAAGCGTTGAGAGTTTCGGAATTTTTCTCAAAGAATTCTTTAAGAAAAAAAGGAATCCCCCTATCAAAACTACAAATTCGGGAACAGAAAAAGTTTTCTTGATTCTCTGACCCCGTTTCCTCAAAAACCGAAGAGAAAACGCTTCTTACCCCTATTTTTGAAAGAAAGTCCGTTTCTAGAATACACTCGTCTTTTATGGCCGCTATGATTACCGAAAAATCCAAAGAAAATTTCCCTATTTTGATTCCAACCACCACTCTATGTTTTACAGGAACCGTTTCTCCCGTTGGATAGGTCAAGAAATATCTCTCTACAGGAGTGGGTGATTTCAAATGACCTAACAAATCTTCCCTAAGTACCGACACATCGGAGCCCGTATCTATTTTAAAGACGCAAGTCCGGCCATTAACTCGGCCGCGAAAACAAAAATCACTTAACCCGCTACTTATCCTACTTAATTTCGCAGGGCCTTTGCACCCCTGAGCCGAACATGCCCCGCTGAGCTCGGCTATTCCGAGTTTCCCTTCTTTTTGGTAGTTAGAGAAGGGCACTCCGATTGAAAGTGCCCTTTGGCACCGCACTGCCAGCACTCCTTTTCCTCACGCCCGAATCTCGTCCTGAAACCCGAATTCTTCTCAAAATTTGCAGAACTCTTTTCATCTTTTTCATTCCCCGCCGATTTAATTTCGTTCCCAGCTCTGCCTTTTCCGAGATTTCTACTTTCAAATTTCCGCGAAAAACTATTCGCTTGGATGACTTTTATTGCCATGGCCCTCTCTATGGCGGCTCTCAAGAAAGTTAATTCCTCTAACTAAAGAGTTCGTTTTACGAAACCGTCAGAAAGCGCCGCAACGAACTGGGCGCACGCAATCTTATCCCGCACCTCGGCCGAGCATTCCGAATAGGCTAAACGCGCTAAACGTTCTAAATCCTCTCCCAAAACGGGCAGATTTTCTCCGGGTTTTTGTCTCCGATTAGTGAACTGGGTGTAAAACGTTTGAGACATATGCGCTTCGCCAAAACGCAACTCTAACCTAGCCTCTAATTCAGAATAGCGAAGGCTCTCGAATTCGGTTACCCCATCCAATACGGCACGCGCTTTCCCTCTTAAGCTCGAGGCTAAAGCCACGGTTCTTAAAGATTCCCCCCATCAGCCATTCGCTTGCGCAATTAAATTGAACTGTGCTAAATATTCGCGCAGAGGAACAGTCCCATCGAACGTGTCGGGCTTTAATTTATAACCGAGCGACGTCTCACTCAAACCTCCACACGCGGTGCGCCCCGCACACGAGCCCTCGCCCGTGCCCATCACACGCAGCGGCTCGACCGAATTTCCGCACGCGGCTCGCCCCGCACACGCGCCCTCACCCGCGCCTATTTCACGCGTCGCCTCATTCGAAATTTCGCCGCGAAAAACATTATTGGAGGGACTTAGCTGATGTACGGCGAGTTGCTCCTGAAGACGTGCCACCGCAGCGTCGCGTTCCTTCAGGCGAGCCTCCAACTCGCTGCGGAAAAGCTGTTGCTCCTGCTGCTTCAGCCGCCGCTCCTGGCGCAGCTTTTGAAACTCCAAGTAGACAGCTTCGAAAGCACCCGCCTCTGCCTCCGTCGTCCTCGCATCCTGCGGATGGGACGCGTCCGCCTCCGTTGTTGCCGACGCCGCGGCCTGCGAACGGGTCCTCGGCGGGGTGTGCGTGGTCGTCATCCTGTTCGGGATACTGCGTTCGTCGCCTTGTATCCCGGACGAGCTCCCAAAATGTTACGCTCGTCGAGTAAGCTCGCCGCGTAACACTATTGCGCATTCCACACTCGCGCACGTATTTCGCGGAACTCGCAAAAAGAAAGGGAACTCAAAAGAACTTAAGAAATGCGTTTATTCCAAGTTCGTAAAACAGAACGCGTGCGGATTCCAAAAATCCGCCAGACAGAAAATCAATAAATCCATCAACAAACTCCCATTGTCAAGGAGCGCGCTTCACAGCTTTCCGCGACTTCTTTACTCAGTGTCCAGCACGGGCGTAACAATATATATACAAAATGAAATAGATTGGCATTAGGGACAACATATAGGAAAAATATTGTGCAAACGGAATTAAAATTCAAGGACTAGAAAACAAAATTTTCTCTGATAAAATTTTATTAATGCAGAGGAACATGCAGGTTGATAGGATGAGCACTATTGCGTGTAGCGAGAGACGGCGCAGCAATCGGACGAGGACAGATATGTCGTAGAGATATCTTGTTAGACAAAGACAGATACAGGCCGTAACATAGAAAACGGGATTGAAATGTCGGAATTATTGACATTTTTAATTCCGCTTAAACGAGGGCGCTTTCCCGTCGAAGTTCGGCCTTTGCTATAGGATCCCCTATATGTCACTTTTTAGGTGTAGCTAAGTGTTCCTAAGATATTGAGGGGTTCCATATTATCGGTAAAGTTTCATATATTATCACTTTCTCTTCTATATTAATTATAGAGGAAAGTGCTGTACCTTGAGTACAGCTGTACGTTGGAACACTTTATCATAATTGAATGGTGTTCGCATCTGGCGACAGCCAACTTATGGTGCCAATTGTTATATGATAATCTTTTTAAATTTGTAGTTTTGTATTGTTGCAATTATTTACACGTAAGTTATGTTGACTTTTATGACGTATTTTGTGACGTTTAAAGTAAATTTACTGAAATTTCTACTGTAATTTTTGTAATTTTTTATAATAAAAATATTGTTATCAGCCAAGGATAGTAAGAATGTGTTAAATATGTAGAATAATGTAATAAATTATTTATAATTTCATTTCTAACTTATAAGCTGTCAACTAAATTTTTATTAGATGGATTGGTACCTTGGAACATGAAGGTTGACGTACTTTGAAACGCTATTTCAAAAGTATATTAGCTGATTGTTATCTTTATATAACTTTTAGTTATTTGTTTTACTACAATTTTTTTCATTTTTACTGACAGAGTAATTGGAAGCTATTTGTTTTATAGCTTGCCACGTAGTAATTAAACGTAGAATAAAATAGCTAAAGGATGCCGAAACTCTGATATCTGCTGTAAATGCAGAAATTATCTCACTAAGAAAAACAACAAAAATATATAACATTTATAGTTTTTAAATTTTAGAAAAAAAAGAACTGGTTTTTAATTTGTAAAAATAATTTTCTTGAAAATAAAATTGTATACAAAAAAATTTATTTTATATTTTTGATTAATTTTTTTATACGCGAAATTATTTTTTTTTTATTATGTTACAAGTTCCAACATAACTTCTAGGGAACAATTACATATTAATGTTCGTATTAGAATTTTTATTTTAATACTATATATGATATACAGGGTGTTCGAGTTAACCTGTCCACGCCTAATCTCGAAAACTATCAAAGTTAGACGAAAAGTAAAAAAAAACCTTTAAAAGAATTACTTTGAGATGATTTTCTGCGATAGAACTGTACCTTTCCGTCCTGGATTTCAAAGATTAAAAATAGTCTACGAAGAGTATCGATGATCAAAAATTCACTACGGTCATAATTTTCACGATAAACATGCATATGAAAATAAAGGTCATTGGATTTGTCTTTTCAAGCCTTATCGATTGGTGTTATTTTTGTAGAGGGTTTTTGTTAGAAAACTTGTATATTTAGCGTCTCCGCGATTCACTATCAAAAGTTTATTTATCGCATTCCGGGTATATAAAATAGAACCGTGAACTATGTTCGTAATTGTCTTTTGTTTGTAACATCTAATCTGTCTGTCTTTAACGTCCTGTGTGTGTGTAAAACGTTTATTTGAAATAAACTGATGGTTCTTTGTATTTTCTGGCTAAATTGTGTGAACGCTTTGTGCATATTTCATCAGTTTTTATTTAAAAAATTTGACCCTTTTTTACCTCCTTGAAACCCAGTACGGAAGGGTACAGTTCTATTGCGCTGAAAATCATCTAAACATAATCTCATTGAAGGACCTTTTTTGATTTTTTGTCTAACTTTGATAGTGTCCGAGATATCGGCGTAGATAGATTAAATCGAACACTCTGTATATTGAATTCTTAAAATAAAACGCACTAACCATGTTAATTTTTTGATAACAATTTTTAGAACGAGGTTGTCCCGCAGCTGTGTTACGCATGTGGGACTCGTTAAAGTCTGCTCCACGCGAACTTTGTGGCGTTAAAAATCCTGAGGATAAATGGAGTTATCTTTCGGATGATAATAATATGCGACTCAGGTTTGTATACGCCTTATATGAGCAATGAGGCTTTCAGACAGGCGCTCTTAATATATTTTTGCATTATATTCACAGTTTTATATCAGCTGATAAAGCGGTAGGACAAAACGGTTTTCGAGCAGTGTGGACCGAAGTGAACACAAACACAGACTGCGAGAATAATCAGTTTCAATGCAAAAGTATAAAATACTGCATCAATGAGTCGCTGCGGTGCAATAACATTGATAATTGCGGGCCAGACGATTCGTCGGACGAGGAGAACTGTAAGTTTCGTTAACGTTAGAATGCAACGTGTATTAACAGGAGCAAGCATTTCGAAAAGCAATGTGATTCGGTGTTTTACTATGCTTCTATTACGACTTATATTCTCTCTCTCTCTTTCTTCCTCTCTCTCTTTTCTCTCTCTATACGTGAACTATATTCTACTCCATTATTCAGTGTAATCTCGTATGGATTGTTCAATAGATATATTCTACAAACATTTTCAGCTGTATTGTTTCTGTGTGTACCGTAATACCTTTTCAAAACAATCCTTTAACAATATCGATAATTTTTTATTTATCTCTACCACGATGCAGATTAATAGCATCAAAACTCGTTTACAATCAGCATGAATAACAAAGTACTTAATTTATATTAATCAAGTAAAATAACGTACGTTTTCAATTATTTAAATGTAATTATTGTTATACCTTTCTTTAATCACATTTCAGAATAAATAATATTTGATAGCTTAATATAAAATGAATATAAATTATGCAATATTAAAATAAATAATCATATCAATAATAAAATCTATCAAAAATATACAATATATAGCGATGAGAGTATTTTTAAATATTATAGAATATATTTTGAATTATGTAAATTAATAGAACTATAAAATCTGTATTTCGTATTTTACACGGATATATCCACATATTTGTAAAGACAGAATAATGTTGGAAATTACATCGATAAATGCAGCACGAAGTCATTTATTCTTACGCCATTCATTTCACCAGGAAATATTACATACTCGGAAAAAAATACCTCTTATTTGTTCATATTAGTTCATATTAGTAGATATATAATTATATATGGTCATATAAGAAATGGAAATATAATCTTAAACAATATGTTACGTCCAACCCCAAGATTAGGATAAGAAAAAAGTGAAGGAAAGGCTAACTAGAGGGGTAGGGGTAAGGAAGGACGTAAGCAGATACTTTACTCTGTTGCTCGTAGGTACACGCACTGAGGCGCGTTGCGCGAGCCGAACGCACTTTTAATGGCTCAGGATTGGTCAACGTCCGTAAGAACGTTAGGACACCTTCCGTGAGCGGTGCGATCGTCGGCCCTGTTTTGAGTCAAGAAATTTAATCTCTTTAACTCAGGATCGGACCTTGCAATTTCGAAAGCGCAATGAGTTGTTACGTCTTGTGGACTTCGTGATTTTCTTCTTTCATAAAAACCTTTCGTAAGATGTTTTTTTACAGAATTATTTTTGGGATAACCGAATAATATTTGTTGATCGGAGGGCAGGTTACTAATAATAGTGAATCACCATTTTTCCTGACATCAAAATCAAACAAATAAGTACATTAATTGTGAAACCTGCGCCGCCGGTCAATAGTAACGTCAAGCCGTCATATGACTCCCAGAAAAAATTCGTGAAAAACACTTCACGTTAGACAATAATAACAGATTAACATTCGAAATCTAGTGTCTCGATCCGTGAGAAAAACGTGTTTTTTGATCGATGACTAATGAAAGTCATCATCGGAGTGTTGTGCCCGTAGCCGTGAAAAAGAGACTTTGTCGGGATGTAGGCGCCCAAAGGATTAGGATCCACGCACTAATAAACGACACTCCGTACTTTACAGTAAAAGAGGATGTATTTGCTCTCACTTTATTACAAGAGGTTTAAATAGTAACTTAAGTTAATTCGCGTTAAGTAGGATGCGCGGTTACTCTCAGAAGCGATCTGTCTGATCCTGTCGCTATTGACATATATATCATTTCATTAAGGGGATCCTGCAGCCGTATGATTTACCGACATTATCGTTTTTCGATGGATCTTTCAATTGGCTTTATAGAATTGCAAAAAATCTTTTACAGAGTTAAAGTCCGCACAAAAATCTAGGGTAACAAACGTGATTTTAAATCAAAAACACCAAAAAATTAAATATATTACTTATTTGGGCACATACAGCTGTCACCTGACGACAATATTTGCTTAAAACAAAAATTCTGCAGTTTATACATACATAATGTTTATCATCTGCCCTTGGGAAAACATGTAGGAATAATATCGTGCAAGTAGAAGTAAGATTCAATGCGTACAAAAAAAGATCCATCGAAAAATTATTTTAGTAATGCAAATACGGATGCAGAATGACAAGAAGAGTAGCAACCGTAGTTGCCGGATTTTGCGAGAGATGGCGAGCAAAACAAGGACATATGTCATTTTGTTAAACAAAGACAGATATAAAGAAAACAAAATTAGAAAGGTTGACATTATCGACATCGAGGAAGTTCGCCTGTCACTGCAGGATCCCCTTATAAGGGGATGCTGGAGTCGCAGACGAACTCGATCAGCGTCGATAAAGAAGTGCTTACCGATTCTTACACATACATACAGAGCGCAGGCAAACTCGATCAGCGTCGATAAAAAAGTGCTCACCGATTCTTACACATACATACAGAGCGCGAGACGCGTAACATGTGAATATGAAATTTTCTAACACATTTTTCTCTTATTATACTAAAGCTCGCAGCTCATTTTTGCAAGCACAGAATTCTTCTTTATTGTATTTCCGAAGGTGATGTCGTATGCTTATTTTATACGTAAAAAGTCTAAATTTTTATGTGCAGCAAATGTTGTCACGTCATATTTATAATTTTTTTATTTTTTTTTCGTTTTTGATGTAAAATCAACGCTAGCACCCTCCGTTTTTATGTGTACTTTAATTCTGTAAAAAAATTTTCTAATTCCGTAAAACCAATTTAAAGTTTAGCCTGCTAAAAAAAATGTCGGTAATTCTTGCCACTCCAGCATCTCCTTAAGGGGTTATATCCACTTAAGAGGCCAAAAAAAGCAATTTTTTAAGAATTTATCCTGGAAAGGCATTTAAATTTATAAACACAAAATTTTACACACTTATTGTAGTCACTTTTAAGTATAATTTCAAATTTTTTTGTTTAAAAATAATGATGTTTACGGCCGCTATAGCCGACGTCCGGGAGCTTCTCTAAAAAACGTGTCTTGCGGTGACCACTCTATCTCTCTGGACTGAATCATCTTAAATAGAAAAACCAAAAAGATTTTGTTAATATAATATATTATCTAGTATTTAATTAAAGGAATAAGCAAAATATTAATTTTAACAAAAATGGCGGCTTTTTAAACAAAAAGTTTCGATTTTCGCTCTAAATTTTGGCCTTAAATTGCTTATAAAATGGAAAATATTTATCGACGAGTAAAATCCTTCGATCAATTACTAAAAAATATATTTATAAAGCTTGTGTAAAAATTTTAGCCCAATCGGTTCAGCCGTTTCCGAGAAATCGTGGTCACCGATTTTGAAAACACAGTTTTGAGATAAACGCGTTTAAAGTTTCAAGAGTACTTTATACGTAGTAAAAAAATTTTACAAATGTGCGTGTAACTTCGAGAATATTTGTCGGATCGACTTGAAATTTTCAGAGTATATACTTTAATATATGTACATTACGAAAATGCAATAAAAAAAAAATAAGGCGGAAGGAGTGCGGTGACCCTGATCGGAGCACGTACTCTGCTCCGTATCTGTTCCGCGCGACTCCGCCGCTGTCTCAGCATTCTGAGAACAGAACTGTGACTCGCTTTCTTCTCGTCACATTTTTTTTTAATAATTTAATAATTTAATTGTCTCATCTTATATTAATATCTTTATTTTCTACTTTGATCACGTATTGATTATTAAACGTGTTCTTATTCCCAAAAGCTGGTCGGGCTACGACAGGAGAAACAAATTAATCACCAAAAGGTTGAGACTTATTACTTGATAACCCATCCTTAAAAAATCATATATAAACCGCGATAGCGGGCCACCATATGCATTCCGAAATTATAGACAGTCTAGTCCGCGCAGAACGGCATTCATAATACAGTAGGGTAAATATGAGGATTTTAGGCCGAGTGCTCCGAAGGGGGAGAGGAGCAGGAAGAGTCCGTGGCGGGGGAGTGAGGGGGGGGGGTACCGCGTACGATTCGCGCAGAGGGGTCCGCGGGAAAGGGGGGTACGGTCAGCGTTTTCGGGTGCCGCGGGAAGAAAAGGAACCGCGTTCGCGTTTTTGGGTGCCGCGGGTGGAGGGGTCCGCGTGCAACGGCCGCGTCTGTCCGCGTTGAAGGGGGGTCCGCATGACGTCACAAGGCGCATGACGGCTCGCGTTCTCTCTCCCTCGCGCGCGGTCTCTCTTGCTCTCATCCCCCGTTCGCGTTATTTTTCCCTCGCGGATGTTCTCTCTTTCTCACTCGCGTTTTCTCTCCCACCCGCATTTTCTCTCTCCTTCCCACTCGCGCGTTCTCGTTCTCTTTCGCTCGCAGTTGCATTCATACCAGATCTTCGCATTATTTCGCTCTCTCTCGCTCACACCAATGTTCACATTCTCTTAGGCTTACCCTTCCTACCCACCTTCTTACCTGTGTGTCATCCGTTCACGTCTTTTCTCACACTCGCCTATTTCTCTCGGGTGTCCTCTTCGCGTTCGCCTTCTCCATCATTTGCATCTCTATTCGCGTTCTCGCTCACGATTGCGTATCTTTTTTTCATTAACGCGATATACTTAATTTTTAATATTTTAAGAATTTTCAATATTTTAATTATTTTATTACAATAACTACTTAATTTTAATGTTAAAAAGTTTTTCTTAATATTTTAATAACTTTAAAAAATTTAATTTAACACTTAATTATTATTATTTAAATTATTATAATAAAATATTGTACTTATTAAATAATATTAATACTAGTGTGAAGGGGAAGCGGGGAAAATAAATAATAAATAGTTATATATGAAATTACACATAAAAAATAATTCCAATCTTAAAAATGGCATGTTAACTGAGTGAATTTCGAATTTGTATCGAAGAATTGAGGCTCATTTTCCGCGATCCTGATTGGTTATTGTCTCGAATTTTGCATCGCGGCGTGTTTCACTCGTGTCGCTTCTGTTTGTAATGAAAAAGCCAAATAGTGCGCGCATAGCGCGCGCTTGTAGTGTTCTAGTATTTTTAAAATTGTGACAACAAACAAAACATTTTTGTTGAAATTAACCGGTGATGAGACATAGGATTTTATTTCAAAATCACCAGATTTTTTCTTCTTCCTCAAAATCCTGCTCCATATCGAATAGTCGACGTAAGGCGAAGATATCTACGTCACTGGAATTTTCCCATATTTCATTATTCAGCTCCTGGTCTATAGTCCGGAACCAGCGGACCCAACGTTGGTGCTCAAAATTTAGAAACCGGCGGATCTGTATTTCATTACGATATATATAGCGCTGAAAACAGATTATACAAAAATTAAAAAAAAATGTTAAACAGCTAAATAATTAAAACGGCCAAATTTCGAGCAAACAAAAAATGTTGATTAACAACTTCAATAAAAATATACAATTATGTTAACGTTTCAAGCCTTACTTGGTTTTCTTCAGAACCATAAATAACGATAAATAACATTATTTTTAACATTTTTTATTTGCTCAAAATTTGGCCGTTTTGATTATTTAGCTGTTTTGCTTAATCGAGCGAGATCATATTGTTGTTTAAAAAATGTTAAATTTATGAAAATATTCATACATACCTGATCGTGAGGGATCCAAACCTTCACCATATTCTTAATTCGTACCTTGTGCACGGGTACGTTGTCCACCCATATCCACCCCACTCGGCATGTTATGTTACTGAAATATTGAAATATTCGAAAATGATGCAAAAATATTTCGTTAACATTTCATTTATAACTATGGATCTGAAATATTTCAGAAATGTACTGCATGTTTTTTATAATATTGCATTAACAATATTTCTGAAATCTTTCAGAAAGTTGTTTACAATATATATTTGTAAGTTTCTGTAATATTAAAAAAAAAATGTAACAGATGCAATATTTCAGAAATATTTCTGAAAGATTATAAAAGTAATATTACGTTTGCATTGCACGAATAATATTTTTGTAACATATCAAACGCAATATTGCATTTAAAATATTTCTAAAAAATTTCTGAAAGATTGCGTAGGTAATGAAAATTTGAATTGCAGGTAGTGAATTTCTACAATATTGCACAAGAAATATTGCAGATTCAATGATTTAGAAATATTTCTGATACATAATAAAACTATTATTACGTTTACATTGCACGCGTTTTATTTTTGAATGTTTCACATACACCAACATTGCATTTGTAATATTTCCAAAAAGTTGCTGACAGACTTTAGAACTTATAAAAAATTAAATTTATTATTATATAATTATGGCATTTTATTACATTTTTTTCACTTTTATTAAAAATTTTCTGATATTCCAAATTTTGTCATATCCCTAACAGCACGATATATTGCAGCAATGTTGTGGCACTACATTTCCAATATTTACTTGGCATAAAAAAAATTATTTTTTTTCGAAATTTTATTACTATTTTATAACTAAATTTGTTGCTTAAGATGCAGTCTATGATTATAAATATTTCTTGGTATTTGAAAAACAATTTGGTGGGATTCGAACTCGGGACCTCGGGACCTCTGGATCGTGAGTTAACTGCCTTACGTGGTAGACTACTTCTTAATTTCATGTAAGTGTTATATATAGTCTACATATGTCACAACCAGCGCAAATATATAATTTTTGAAAAATCATCTTAAGAAACAAATTCAGTTTAAAAAGAGTATATGCTGCACAAATTTTTAATATTGACATTATATCTATTATATGTACATAGAAGCAGTACGTAAATGCATTCTACTAAATTGGTACATATAATATATAATATACGTACGTATATATATATATATGTGTCTTTTATGTATAAAAGTACTTTATTTGCCCCTAAGGAGCCTTAAAGGGCGTTTTTAAGGAACGTACCCAAACCTTTACAACCTCCTACTTTTCTTCCTTTTCTCACAAACCATTGGCGTTTTTCAGGAACGTACCCAAACATTTGCAATTGCTCGCGCTTCCTATCCTTGCCTGTCCTCTCTCTTTCGCTCTCCCGCTCTCTCGCTCGCTCTCCTGCTCCTCAATCGCTTCTCGCTTAATCACTCTTATATTTATATCTTATATCTAACTTAATTCTAACTTATTTTCTAAAGTTGGACTTCCGTTTCCTTTGCTTCCTTCCTTTCATATTTTTCTCTCATACGTCTCAATCACACTGCTCTCTCATCCTCACTTCCCTTCTCCTCCCTCCCTCTTGTCGCATTTCTTCTATCGTTTTCATCTATTCTTCTCCCTTTCTCCCCTCTCCTAGTAAATTCTCCACCACATCCTGCTACCTCTCTCCATCCCATTTCTCCCATCTCGTACATTCCTCCCATATGTGTTCCCAAGATAACTCCTCCCTCTTACATATCCTACACCTTCTATTCTCCTCTTTTTCCCAATGCAGTCCTTCCCTAATTTCATTACCGAGTCTGAACCTCGCGACCCTACTCCACCTTTCTTCCTCCCAGTTTTTCTCTAAGTATCCTGGAATCCCATCCTTCCTTATAATTTTATACCACCGGTTGTATTTTGAGTCTACGATCTTTTCCATCCTTTCTTGTTTTTGCTTCGCCTTCTCTCTGCTCTCCAGATTTTCAACTTCTAACTTTTCCTCCTCTTCAACTCTCACCCCCAGCTCTGCCAGATAACTTTTTCTTTTTTGTGCTCCCACTTTCCTATTATCTTCCCCTTTTTCCATCTCTCTTTCATTTCCTCTAGGCATTTCCTCGCTATTCCCCCTCCGTTACCTTCCTCTAATTTTTTTCGAACTTTCAAGCTCTCTTGCTTGCTCTGCTTCTCATCTTCTCTCTCTCCACTTCATCTCTCACCATATATCCGGGTGTCCTCCAGTTTAGCCCAAATATCCATCTGATATATGTATACTTTTTACCTCCACCCTTTTCTTTCACCCCCACACTTCTGCCCCATATCCCATCACTGTCCATATCAGAGTATCATACAACCAGATCCTTCTTCTCCAGTCCTTTTTCCACATTCTTTTCCCTATCCCCCACACTTCCCTCATTACTCTCGCCGCCTTCCTTCTTCTCTTTCTGATATGGGCCTCTTGTCCCCCATTTTCCTTCAGCGTATATCCAAGATATCTAAATTCCTTAACTTTTTCTAGTTTCTTTTCTTTCCATCTCCAATCATACTTTCTCTTCCTTCTTCCTCCTTTTCTGAATCTCATTATTTTTTATTTTTCTATACTCAATATTAGTCCCTTCTTGTGTCCAGGTATCCCTCTAGCCTGCTTATCATCGATCTCATGTCCTGTTCCTCTTCTGCCATCAGTGCTATATCATCCGCATACATTAACGTGTAAATCTTTTCCCCTCTCAGCTTCACACCTCCCCATCCTCCTTTCTTCATGTAATCTTCCAAGTCCGCAATCAATATGTTAAAAAGTATCGGGCTTAATGGGCACCCTTGTCTTACGCCCTTCGCTATTCAGAATGCACCTCCACACTCTCTTCCTATTCTTACCCTACTCTTTGTTTCTCTCAATTCCTCTTTAACCCTGTCTATTGAACCCTGCCTCACTCCTCTCTCTATCATCGCCCTAACTAGTACTTCCTTGTCCACTGAGTCGAAGGCCGCCTTCAAGTCTATGAAAAATACTGTCATTTTTCCTTTCTCCTTACCCAATTGTCTATTTACCAGATAATTCAGCGCGAATATCTGGTCCATTGTCCCCATCCCTTTTCTGAAACCTGCCTGGTTATCTGGAATCAAATTCTTTGTCTCAACCTCCTTTCTTAACCTTTTTGCCAGTATCGCTGTGTATATCTTGTACATTAATGACATTATTGTTATTCCTCTATAATCCTTCATTCCTCGTCCTTCTCCTTTTTTTTATTATTGGGACTATTTCTCTTTTCTTCCATTGTTCCGGCCAGCTTTCCCCCCTCCAAACCTTTTTACAAATTTCCCATATCCATTTCTCTATTTCTTCTCTTCCAAATTTCCACGCCTTGTTCGGAATCCCGTCATTTCCTATTGCCTTTCCTGCTTTTAACTTCTTTATTACGTTTCTTACCTTCTCCAACTTTATCTCCTCTTCTTTTTGTCTGTTCCCTCCCCCTTCTCCTTTCACTACCTTATTCTCCATCCCACCCATTAGCTCCATGAAGTACTCCCTCCATTCTTCCATCTTTATCTCTTCATTTATCCTCTTCCTTCTTTTTCTTACTCTGCCTATCAACTCCCATACCTTTCCTTCCGTTTTCGTTTCTCCTATTCCTCTTATCATCCTTTCCTTCTCCTCTTTCTCCTTTCTTTTACACATTTCTCTGTACTCCTTTCTCTCCTCTCTGTACCTTTCCACTTCTTTTCTTTCTTTCTTCTATTTTTTCAGCTCTTTCCTCATCTCTCTTTTCTTCTCCTTACATTCTTTGTCCCACCATCCTTTTTTATTCTTCTTATCCCTTCTCTTTCCCTCATTTTCGTTCTCCTTTATTACTTTTCTTATCTTTGAGATTTCTACTTCTATCTCCTCTTGTATTTCTCCTTTTCCTCCCACTATCGTTCCTAATCTCTCTTTAAATTGCGTTCTTCCCCCCTCGCTCCATATTCCTCTTCTTCTTACTCTTTTTTTCTCCTTTTTTCTTTGATTTTTCTCAAGTTTACCCCTCATCCATATTGTTACTGGGTGGTGATCTGAGTCCACTCTTTCTCCTACCTCCAATCTTTCCATCCTTTCTTTAACCTCCTCCTTCCCAATCACGTAGTCTATAACTGTCTCGCTTCTCCCTCCTGTGTACGTAAATTCACCTTTCTCATCTCCCTTCACGCTTCTATTTAGTATCATCCAACCTCTTTCCTCTATGAATTCCAATAGCTTTTTTCCGTTCCTATTTATTTTTTTGTCTTTTGATCTTCTCCCTCTACCTGTCACTTTTTCCTCGTCCTCCTTTTCCCAACCTCCTTCCTCCCCCGTTTTCGCATTGAAATCCCCACCTATTATAGTCCTTACTCCCTTTTCTCCTTCCTCCGTCGTATCCTTCAGGCCTTCTAGCTTTCTGTCCATATCATTATTTACATAAAATCTTATTATTCTCCATATTTCCTCTCCTAGCATTATCTTACATTTGATCTTTCCTTCCTCTTCTTCTAACTTTCTTTCTTCCTTTATCTCTTCTATTCTCTTCCGTATTCCTAACAGCATACCCCCACTCGCTCTTCCTTTCTTGTTCTTTCTGGTCGCTATCTGTACTCTCCATTTGTATTCTCTTGGGATCTTCTCTTTCATCTTTTCCCACCCTCTCTCATCTAACCATGTTTCCATCATTTCACTACATCCCATTCCTTTATCGCTTCCCAGAATTCTTTATCCCTGTTTGCTATGCCCGCCACATTCCAGAAAGCCACCTTCCAGATTTCCTCCTCCCTCCTAATTTTCCTTTTCTCTCTCTCTTTCTCTCTATTTTCGGTATCCTCCTCTCCATCCCTTCCTCCTAAGTTCTCTTCCTCATTCTCCTTTTTACCTTTTTTGTCCTTCTCATCTCCCTCTTCTATATTACCTCCATCTTCTTCCTCTCTTAGTTTTCCTCTTTTTCTTTCCACACATTTCCTTCGTTATCTCATAATATCTCTTCATCCTCCTCCTATTTCCACCATTTTCCTTCTAATTGTATTTTTCCATATCCTACCTTTACTCTCTTACCATTTCCTCTCTCCTGCCTTGCAGTGTCTTCTATATTCCATCTCATCTTTCTCTCCTTTCATGTCAGGTCATCATCTATTCCTATCCCTTTATCTCTTAGTCTTCTTCTTTCCATCATGACCTTTCTTTTTTGTTCCAGTCCCTGTAGGCCTATTATTGCCATCCTTATACCTCCCTCTCTGTTGTCTTCTATGACCTTTTTGCAACTCACTTCCGTCTCTATTCCAATCCCCATTAGAATTTCTTTCACCTCTTTTTTTATATCGTTCCTCTTTCTTTTTGTTCTTCTTATAACTATGTTTTTTCTTCTTTCTTCTCTCTCTCTCTCATCTCTAATTTCTTATCTATTTCTTTTAGTTTTTTCTCTAATCCTTTCTCTCCTACGTCTTCTTCTTTTCCTATTCCCTTCTCTTTCATTTCCGTTATCGTCTTCTCCATTTCCATTATTTTCTTCTCCATTTTCTCTCTCTCTCCCTTTCATCCATTTTTCTTCTCTCTCTTCCATGCTTCTTTTTAAATCTTCCATCTCGTGTCTTATCTCTCTCTTTTGCTCCCTCATTATCTCCAGCATTTTCTTTATCTCTTCT
Source organism: Temnothorax americanus (assembly GCF_048541705.1). Taxonomy (NCBI): domain Eukaryota; kingdom Metazoa; phylum Arthropoda; class Insecta; order Hymenoptera; family Formicidae; genus Temnothorax; species Temnothorax americanus. The sequence goes on along the minus strand of NW_027509245.1, from coordinate 81,690 downwards.
CTCATCTCGGTTTTTACTTCCTTTTCTATCTCCTCTACCCAGCTTCTTTCGTCTCCTGTAGTTTCCTTATCATCTATTTTCATCGGTGATTTCTGCACTTTCTTACTCCTGTTAAAGGCCCATTTTTCGAATTCCCCTCCTTCTATTTCCCCTCTCTTACTCTTTGATTCAATACTGCCTGTACTTTCTCTTCTCTCCTCTTTTTCTTTCCCCTGATCTTCCCCAATTAATTCTATCAATCTTGCCGCTTTTCCTTCATCTTCCGCCATTTTTTTTTAGCTATATCTATCTACCCTGCTCTTCTATTTCTCTATGAGTTTTCCTTCTATGTTCGAACCTGCCTATGCCCCCACGCGTGTCGCCGCGGCAGCGCGACTTCGTGACGTCCCCGTCTATACGCTCTGCCCCTCTCCTCTGTTTTATTCTATGCCTACCTATCTGACCCAAGTAATCAAGAATGAGCAGGGCGCTAAGATCACGGACCCAAAAGGCATTGCAGAAACATGGCGACAGTACTGCACCAACTTGTACAGGGACAAACATAATCAAGTGGGCCCCTCATGTGGGCCCTATGAGCAATTGGAACCTCCCATCTTGCGCTCAAAGGTAGAAAAAGCAATTGGGCAGCTGAAAAAGGGGAAGTCACCCCGGGCAGATGGCATAACCGCAGAAGTGATCAAAGCCATGGGCCAAGCGGGAATGGACACAATGCTGGAGCTATGTAACGTCATTTGGAGGACCGGAAAATGGCCTGACGACTGGCGCCACTCGACCTTCGTCCCGATCTACAAGAAGGGTTCCCCCACTGAATGCTCCAATTACAGGACAGTGGCTCTTATTCCCCACGCGAGCAAGATCCTTCTCCATGCCCTTCATAACAGACTAAAATGCTTCCTGCTTCCGGAAATAGCCGAAGAGCAGTGTGGTTTCATTCCGGGGAAGGGCACGAAGGAGCAAATTCTAAATGTTCGCCAAATAGTAGAAAAGGCCAGGGAATTCAACGTCAGAGTCTTTATATGCTTTGTCGACTACACCAAGGCGTTCGACTCGGTGAAATGGACACCCCTCTGGACCATTCTGATGAAAATGGGAGTACCGCGGCACCTGGTGGCACTTGTGCGGAGCCTCTATGAGAACAACACAGCGGCTGTTCGGGTCAACCGAACGACATCCAGCGACTTCCAAACAAAGGCGGGCACAAGGCAGGGCTGTATTCTCTCACTCATACTCTTCAACATCTACACAGAGTATATAATGCGGCAGGTGCTTGAGGATTGGAAAGGAGGAGTTTCCGTCGGGGGGGAGGAGAATCAGCAACCTAAAGTATGCCGACGACACGACGATTCTGGTTACGACCGCGCAAGAGATGGAAGCTATCATGGAGAGACTCGCGTTGATCAGCAGGGTGTATGGCCTAGAAATTAACCGAGATAAGACGAAGATCATGATCATCGACAGACAGATGAATAACCAGCCTAATGTGAAAGAAGTGGCTGAATTTGAAGTCGTTGAAAAAATGGTCTATTTGGGCTCTATGATAACTAACAAAGGAGGATGTTCAGAGGAGATCAGGAAGAGGACGGCCATGGCCAAGGCAGCCACCATAAAACTGAGTAAAATATGGAAAGATAGAATAATCACAAAAAATACCAAACTGCAACTGGTGCACTCCCTCATCTTTCCCATTGTAACCTATGCAGCCGAGACATGGACCATCAAGCAGGCGGACAGGAGGAGAATAGAGGGGTTTGAGATGTGGGTGTTCCGGCGCATCCTCCGGATCCCTTGGACTGCACACCGGACCAATATATTGGTGCTAGAAGAACTGGGGATCAGAACAAGATTTCTCAAGCGAATTAATCAGGCTTACCTCCGCTACTTTGGACACATCGCCAGACGAAGAGACACAATGGAGAAGCTTGTGGTAGAGGGAAAGATTAATGAAACGAGACCAAGAGGAAGATCACCAAACAGATGGATAGACCAGCTGCGGCCCCTGGTGGGGAGTTCGATTCACGGGGCGACTCACTTGGCGCTGGATCGGGGGGCTTGGAGCAATCAAGTTAAAATTGTGATCACTGTGGCGTCACCATAAAGCGCCGCCACGCCCTGTCAAGGGCAAAGGATTGAAGAGGAGGACCTATCTGACCGTTGTTCTACCGTCACTTTTCCTTCTCCGTATCTAACCCTATTTTTTCCCTTTGACCTGCGCCCACTCACACACTCTATCTCACTTCTCTGCTTCTCTCTCTCTCACCCACTCACTGCCCTCTCACACACCCTCTCACACTCTTCTTTCTCTGATTTTCTTCCAGTCACTCACACACGTGTCACTCACGAAAGCGCCGGAAACGGAAGTCTATATATGTCTTTTAATATGTTGCAATGCCACCTTGCAGCAATATTACTGCAAAATTGCCACAATATTGTATTTCAATATTGCTGCAATGTTGCTGCAATTTTACGCTGCAAGTGCAATGTGGCAATATTGCTACAAGATTGCTGCAATTTTACGCTGCAAATGCAATGTGGCAATATTGCTGCAAGATTGCTGCAATATATTGTGCTGTTAGGGATGGCATTTTTAATATAAAATATAAAATATTTAATAATATTTAATATAAAATAATATTCAACGTTGACTAGCAAAAAATATTTATTCGTAGATTTGTATTGTTAATATTGTTATGCGATAGCTTTATGCTCACCAAAATAAGCAAGCATAAGAAAGAAAGAAGCGTCAGAGTCAGAGGATCACCACTACCCTGTTCGATCATCAATGTCAAGCAACAAGGCGCCGGTATACTACTTGGATGAGTGACCGGCTGAGAGAGCGGATTTCTTTGGACAAACGCGCGGCGGCTATACGCACATGGCTTAATACTTTGTATTGTATTGTATTTATTTCATATCCCTGTAGGGTTCTCTCGAAAGGCGTTTTTTAAAGGAACGTTCCCAAACCTTTTACGAAGTACATAATTCTTCCCCTCGCGTCCTGGCCATGTAGCGACTTTTCACATACTAGCACCCCCTACCCTCTCAAAACCCACCAGGCTTTTCTTCTCATCCATTCTCTCCCCCTCTCTCTCCCTCATTTTCTTCGCCTCTCTCGTCTGTGTCTTTCCTCCTTCTCTCCGCCTTTTTTTCTCTCTCCTCCAAACTGCTCTCTCCTTTTGTTTTCATCTTCTTTTCGCGTCTGGTCCACCACAGGAGTCCGCCTTGGCGTCCCCGCTTTTCTTTCTGTAACACACCAGACTACCCTACCTCCCTCTCCTCCTCTTCTCCTCCTCCCTTACCCCTCCTCTTATTTCCCATCCTCGTCGTCCCACAAAATTTTCCTTCCCCTGCTCTCCCCTCTGCAGCTTATCCTGTTTAGCTTCTTTAACAGCTCCTCCGACCGCTCCATCCTTTTTCACGCCCTTCTTCCGCTTTCTTACAACGTCTCCGCGTCCTCTCCCCCTGCTCACTCTTTTTCTTTTTCCTTGCTTCCTACCTCCTTGCCTTAGCCTTTAGCCGCCGGGCGGCGGCCGAACATGTGCCTCCTTCTCCTTCCCCTCTCTATCTGTAACACAGTCACTTTTCAGCACTCACCGCCCGACCTTCTACTCTAGCCCTTCCAGTCTCTGCCGTGCTCACTCCACTCCTCCTTCTCTTCCTTCCCTCCTACTTACAGTCCCTCTTTCTTTTGCCTCTCTTCACTTTCTTTGCTACTTGCTTTCTGCCGCTCTCCGTAAACTCGTACGCACTCGTTCGCCTTGCTCATACAAAAGAATGCGTCGCGCGATATAAACCGCTTCTCACGCCACACTTGGTTCCCTCTACCGGCCCGCTCTATTGATTCTCCTATCGACTCTGCGGATCCTCCCCTCTCCTCCTTATCGACTCGCTCAATCCTCGATTGAACTGAGCCGTCGATGTCTCGGCTCTCCTTCTTATATTGAAACATTGCCGAAATGATGTAGAAACGGTCGTGAAATTTTTCTGAAATACTGATGAAAAATGTAATATTTTAAATGGAATTTTGCAGAAATGTTTCTGAAATATTACTTGCCGAGTGGGACTGTAACAATAAAAGAATAGTTAATTTAAAAATAAAAAAGTAGTGTTTGTGTTCCGCCAATAATGTTTAACTAAAAAGAATATATTTATCTCGACAACAATTGGCAAAAAATACATAAAAGTTTCACAACGTTTCAACCCAGGATTCGGGTCCTTATCAAGTGATCTACGAAATATAGCATGAGGTCAATGTGGGACATTCTCGGTGTATTTTGAAATTTATTTTGTTCTTTAAAATTTTTGCACTGAAGAAGGAATCAATTTTTGTTACATTTTTTAAATTCTAACTATTGACGAGAGATGTTATTTGACTTTATGTTATATTTCGTAGATCACTTGCGATGGCCCTTGCGGGTGTTGACGCAATGTGATTTCTGCCCAGTGCTCTGAATGTCAACGTGAAGAAAATTAAGCAAGCGCGGGTGAACGGTCCACCCTGTGCCCTTTACCCATAAAACTGCTGGGCTGCTGCCCGATCTTTGGACGTGCGCTGGGTAACAGATGTAGCCAGTAGTACTGAACAGGGTAGCGTTTCGCGAGGCGAGCGTGGCGTGCTCGTGCGTGGGAGGTGCCCAATACGAGCGGGGTATATGGCCCACCATGTTCCGTATATCCCTAAGACGCTTCGACTGCTGCCGAACCCGGATCCACGGGCAACCGATGAGCGACGCGTTAACAGTACGGGGTGACTTGTGCGTTACGTGGTAGCTGGTGACACGGCAACAGCGACGGCGAGTTAAGTTACTATATACAGAAGTAAAGCTCGCGTAAACGTAGTAATAGTTCGACAACTTTTACAAGACAGCATATACGTATGTGTGCAATTTTGGATATACTTTCCTTTTTTTAAAGATTTCCTCGACATCAGCTCTCTGTGGTTAATACTTTATATATTTTACTTACTACGTTTACGCGAGCGTTACTTCTGTAGTAAACTTACGATAATTCCTTCGCGTAAACGGAACTTTGTTTCGCGTAAACGAGATTTTGTAGTAACTTCCGATAATTTACTCCGCGTAAACGAGTGAATTATCGTAAGTTACTACAGAAGTAACGCTCGCGTAAACGTAGTAACTGTCACGACACGGCGACGGTCACGATTGTCAGTACTGTTACACATTATCAATTTCTTGGTTATTAATGTTATTATATAGGGGAGATCGGGGCTAAACAGTTTGTTTTTTTTGGGGTGCCGATTTTTAATAACAAAATAAATAATTTTAGTTAAATGCGGTATACCACTGTAAAGAGTGAACCTTTAGCTACAAAATTTATTTGGGAAATTTTTATCTACGTCGTTTTGTTTAACCGCTATAGAGCAAAAACGACAAAGGTGGAAAAATTGAAATCTCAAAAATGCCGGGGTTAAAGCATCCCCCTCCTCCCGGGGCTAATCAGTCACACTGCATTTTCAATATATATACGTATGTACATCTAATCCTGAAAAATAATAGGATACATTTTAATAATTGTTTTTTAAAAGAAAAATATAAAAATTTATTTAAAATTTTTATGCAAAACATTATTGTTTTATCTATTCCATAAAAAAAATTAGGCACGTAAAGACAGATCCTGACAAGCGCACGCATGTATTGTGTGCCCTACGCTCGCACGCGATGCACTGTTTCCTACAAGCTCTTGTCAACTTCTCTAAGCACACGCAGCACGTATTATCTAAGTTTTCGTCAGAATCCGACCGCTGCTGCTTTCTTGATTTCGATTTACTGCTCGTCGAAGGCTGCGGTTCTGTTTGTGTGGCATTTTTTTTGGGCCGGCTTCTCTTTCTCGGCGCAGTGGCAGGTGTAGATTTTGACGTCTTTCTCGTAGCAGGTTTTTTTTCGCATGGACTCCGCCTGCTCAGCCGCCAATTCCATCATTTTAGGCGAGTCAGTAAAAATGGCGCTCTTTCTTTGTTTTTGTCCTTTACGAGTCTGTTGTCTCGGAGCGGCTTTAGGAAATGCTCGAATACTTTGAAGCGTCTCGCTCAAGTTTTGTGTATCACCAGGACGAGACATGGAAGAAGCCGAGGGATCAAATTCGTTTTGATCGGCTGTATCGGGTTCGACTGTCTCCAAATTGGTTGTGTACGAGTCGGCTGTGTCCGGGTCAGCTGTATTCGGGTCTGCTGTGTCCGGGTCGGGTGCGTTGAGGTTGACTTCTTCGAGATGAGCGGAAGTAGAAGGCATCTCCCTATCCGTAACACTGCTCGGCAAAAAATCGTATTCCTGGAAAATGTCCGGGTTGAGTGGAGAAATTCCAGTGCATTAAAACCCGGACACAATATTTTGATACGTTATGGCAAGTGGCAGTGATTTAGCCACGATTCCGGAGATATTGTATATCGTCATTGATCTACCAGGATGCGACGACATCCAGCTATCACACTGTGTGCGTACACTTTTTTTTAACGGGCCAAAGACGGTGCGATTCAACGGTTGCATTTTGTGCGAGCAATGCGGCGGTAATGATAGGAGAATGATTCCATTCGCTTTACAAAATTCGAGACCAGCGATGGACAAATGTAATTCGTGATTGTCGAGTATTAGTAAAATTGGGGCGTCGACGGAAGCACGCACATGGGACTGGAAGAAATGTAGAAACTGGACAAAATGGTCCGCATTCATCCAGCCACTTGAATTTGCTACACCTGTGCAGCCTGGTGGTCCGTCGTTAAAGAAATGTTCCTTGAAATTTTTACGAGGAAAAATAAAAAATGGAGGTAAAGAATGCCCGGTTGCTGACACCGCCATCGCCAAAGTTACGAGAGTTCCTCTTTCCGCAGAAGTCACTCGCCCGACTTGTTTCACTCTTCGACGTCCGATGATTCTATTCGGTGTCTGAACGGTTGTATAATTCCCGTCTCATTCATATTCCATATGCAGTGAGGCTGGAAATGATGAAAAACGTTATTTTCGACCAAAACTAGCAACATTTATTCATCAGTTAACACACCTGAAAATGATGTTTATCCATCACAGATCTTAGCAGCGCAAAGAACATTTGTTTCTACATTTGTTTCTACATTTGTTCGATTGAAACTAGTGGCACGTGCTAAACTTGTCGCTTCTGGTTTGCGTATGGAAACATTGGATGTCGTTTGAGAAAGCTGTTTAGCCAATCTTCACCAGCCATGCGAGCGGCTTCCCACGATGCCGGTACCATCAGATTTAATTTTTTGGCTAAATCAAAGGCTAAACCACGGGTTTCCTTCGCAGATAGCCCAAAGTACATATCGTTGCAATATACTAAGTATTCCACCAAAATCTTTTCAGTTTCAGAGTCCATAACCTACATTTGAAATTAAGACGTTGCATGAATATAAACTTCAGAGTGCATGCTTTTAAAAATTAATAATCGTTAAGTACTCACCGAGAAGTGTCCTTTATGTAGTACGACCACGTCATCCAAGTTTTCTATCTCATCGTTGTTCTTCTTCAACCAGTTGTTCAACGTGGTTCTCCGGACATCGAATTGTTTTGCAGCTTCGTAAGTGTTCATTTTATCATTATTTTATCTTTCTTCACCGCAAGAACTGCCTTTTTGAGTTGCTCCTTGTCGACGGGAGTCGTTTTGCAACGATACGTGCGTACCATTTCCCTCCTACACAAACTGACGCGCGTGCAAGGGAAGACAGAATTACGCTCGAGGGAAACTTAACCTGAAATCGCCGTGAGCTGAAGTCGTGCGACTGGCGCGCCACAGTGACGAAATTAGCCCGATTAGCCCCGGGTGCTTGTAGACTGATTAGCCCCAAACACAAGTTTCAGGTTTGATCGCCCATAAAATATTAGACATCAACAATAATGAAAAAATTACACTGGATTCGTGTTTAGCATGCATTACTCTTTATAATCACTTACTTTGAGATTTGATGATACAATAATATTCAAGATATTACAAAATTTCTACGCGCATAAAATTTCACTTTTACCTTCCGAAAACACGTTTGCCCTCGTGAAAATCATAACACGGCAGGTAACCGGCCGAAACTCCGTTAGTCACATGGGTACCATAAGCAGCGTTTACAATGTTAATAGCGAGTTCGCACAATATACAGGTTCCGAGATATTTGATTAAACTTATTTACCCCGTAGACTTTTTAGCCCCGGTCTCCCCTACTATGTTTACACGGGGGCGTTTTACTTCCGTAGTAACTTATAGGATAATTCCTCCACGTAAACGGAGGTTCTGTAGTAACTAATAATTCATCTTGCGTAAACGAGTAAATTATCGTAAGTTACTACAGAAGTAACGCTCGCGTAAACATACAGTTTGACAACTTTTACAAGGTAGCATATACGTACGTGTTTGTACGATTTTGTATAGATACACCTTTCTTCTTAAAGATCTTTCGGCATCAGCTCTCTACGGTCAATACTTATGTATATTTCACTATCTGTCACGACGCGGCAACGGTCACGACAATTACACACTTACACTTATCCTTTTCTAGGTTGTAAAAAACTGTCACGTACTGCGACAGTGCACGAGTGCACTCTCGTGTCAAAAATGGGAAAGTGACACACCAGCCGCCATTTTTGTCCGACGTGGACGTTTCTTAAATAAAAATGTTCCACATTTGGACTTTGTATCGCAATATCTTCGCTCGTAGGGCACGTAACGGAAAAATAAAGACTCTTATTTATAAATCAAACCCCAAGCTATCGATCAACCCTACTTAGAAATTGATCCGTTCACTCGTTATTGAGATCTCAAAATCTCGGGTACTCGCAACTCGTGCGTTCGCGTAAATGAGTCTCGGTGCGTCTCGCTTTGCGCGTACTTGGCGCGAGACACTACCGTGTCTCTTGATAATGATTTACCTGCTTTTCTATTTTGTAATGATACTCTGTTTAATTCTTTTAATTTTTTCTTTTCATAACAAATGTGTTAATTCTTTTCTTTTTATAATAAATGTTTAAATTTTTTTCTTTATTAATAACCCACTCGGCAGCTTATGTTGCTGAAATATTGAAATATTCGAAAATGGTGCAAAAATATTTCGTTAACATTTCATTTGTAACTATGGATCTGAAATATTTCAGAAATGTACTGCATGTTTTTTATAATATTGCATTAACAATATTTCTAAAATCTTTCAAAAAGTTGTTTACAATATTTGTAAGTTTTTGTAATATTAAAAAAAATGTAACAGATGCAATATTTCTAAAAAATTTCTGAAAAATTGACTTGGTAACAAAAAATTGAATTGCAGGCAGTAAATTTCTACAATATTGCAGAAGAAATATTGCAGATGTAATGGTTTAGAAACATTTCTGATACATGATAAAACTATTATTATGTTTACATTGTACGCGTTATATTTTTGAATTTTTTACATACAACATTGCATTTATAATATTTCCGAAAAAATTGCTGACAGCAGACTTTAGAACTATAACTAATATTACATTTTTCACATAACAAAAAATAGTTTTTGCGTCAGTAACAAAATTTTGTTTGTTAATACAAAACATTTTTCTCAGTGTAAAATGTATTTGAAATATCTCTGAAGTGTTTTTGCAATATTTCGTAGATATATTTCAGAAATATTTCAGTTATTACCGAAATATTGCCGAAATCTTTCAGCAAGATTGCATTTGAAATAATTGCGGACATTGAAACATTGCCGAAATGATGTAGAAACGGTCGTGAAATATTTCTGAAATATTGATAAAAGGTGTGTTCGCAAAATCGCTGATTAATCCCGGCGATGGAAGCGGGATGAGAAGGACGCGCGTGGAAGGTGTTAATTAATTATTCTGTAATATAAAATGTAACTCAGAACACAAGCTGAGCCGTCTTTAATATGAGAAGAGATATATACAGTCTGACCTGAGAGTGGTGGGCAATCTTTCGGAGTTCACTAAGCATAAGAAGTCTTTGTGTACCGTTCGTGAGTGGGCGAGGCAGTTATATTAATTGCCCTCCTCGTGATGATTAGCCCGTGAGCCGGTAAGACACGTGGCGGTCGGCACTCGCGCACATGTGAGCCTGAGTCGTCGTGTTGATGTACCCGAGTAGAGCTGGATGAGCGGTCGCTTTACATGTTAATGCAGTATCTCGGCAGCTGTAATCACTGCGGTGGGCACTTCAATATGTATAGTCACAATCAAAATGCACAGAGCACACATCGTGCGTCTGATCACTGCGCGGCCATTTGTACAATTGCCTCGATCGCGAGGAAGACGTTGGCGATGAGCGCGCCCGTGCTTGCGCCTGCTGCCGCGGTGATGCGGAGTCGATATCCGATCGATGCTGCCATCTGATCGGGCGGCGCAACGGTAACAGAATCTCGAACAAGGTGTAATATTTTAAATAAAATTTTGCAGAAATGTTTCTAAAATATTACATGCCGTAGAAAATTTACATATATTATTTGTAAAGAAAGTACCATTTATTTTTTAGAATAAAACCTTGTCCTCAGCTCCTTTGCTCTCTCTGAAATCGCACATGGCCCGATCCTAGGTAGTAGGAATGAGTTTCTTGACCAAAAATAGGAGTATCACGAGTGCACGAAACTCACAGTAGGCGTAATAGCGTCCCTTCTGGACGTTGAACAACGACTGGAGTTTTCCGAAACGTGCATTTGTCTTGAGACACGCGCCTTTTCCAGCGTGCACCCGAGATACGATAAGATCTAATTACGTCTTCCTATCTCCCCTCCTTTAAATAGTCTTTCCCTTGCTATCCTTCAAAACTAATATTTTACAAATTCCGGGGTTTGACGTAACAAGTGGTTTTTGAGATTTTAGATTATAATGATGCAGATTGAAATAATTTATCCCATATTATTATAACTTGGCGCTGCTTGGCGTAAAACACCTGCTGTGTCTCTTGATACTGTTCTTATACCACTGTTCGTACAATTTTAAACACGAGAAACAAATCCTATCAGATGCCATCTATCGGACAATCCAAATTTAAAAATGTAATATATATAATGCACATGTGCTGTGTTTATATATGGTTATATATAATTATATTGTTGCGCCCGCTCGCCCGTGCCAAGACGTTCGTTCTCGTGGGCTGAAATTGGCTTTGCTCCGCAGAAGTTTCAAGCCGAAGCGCATCTCTTGACAACGGGGACGCATAGAATTATTGATTTAATTACCGCCTGTCAGATTGATCTGGTGACTCGAATTGTTCGGTCCGGTTTCCTTGAACTCTCTTGTATTCCGTTCTGAGTTTAAATAAACCCGAGTTCTTATTTGTATAACGAGAGTGGTTATTTCTGCGATCCCGGAAGTACGCGGACGCGTTCGTGAGTGCGCGCGACACGAATAGCGAACGGAGCGTAACACTTTTTGGGGGCTCGTCCGGGATCGCGCGTGTGAGTGTGTGCGCCATGACGACGCTAGTTGCGACGAGAAAGAGACGCCTGGTGGACTCTTCGGAGCCTGCGACGGAGACGGCAGCTCTCCAAGCCGTGCTACAGGAGATGCGGCAAATGCGCGAGGAGCAGGCGCAACGTGATGAGAAACTCGCCGCAATGCTTCGCCAGCACGATGAGGAGCTCCAATTTTTACGGGGAGACCGGTTGCTTTCTCAGGAAACACAGCTAAGTCCTTCCAATATTAGAGCGAATCGCGGTCCGGAAGTAGAAGCCGTTGATGTGGGAAACGGCGCGCGCAGTGAAATCGGATATAAACTTAAACCTGACACGTTTGACTTTGTGGTTCCGTTGCGAGAGTTTTTCTCGCAATTTAATTTAATCGCGCACGCGAATCAATGGAACGATGCGATCAAAACCGTAGCTTTGGCGTCGTGCTTAAGGGAAAAAGCGCGTTCTGTCCTAGAATCGGTAGAAAATTTAGAAAATTTGAGTTACAAAGAACTAAAGTCCAAATTAGAACAAACGTCTCGGCACGGGCGAGCGGGCGCAACAATATATAATCTATGTGGATAAATGCTTTTTTATATAATTTATATATAAATTATAAAAATTTATATATAATCATATCAAATTGTATATGAAACATTATATATATTTAAATATATTTTAGTCGCCTGTATAATTATATATAAAGTCATATATGATTATATATAATATTATATATAAGTACTGAAATTTTGCTTTTTATATATAACGCTTGCGACGCGTATTCTCTCGATCTCGCTCTCCGAGAGAGCACGCCGCAAATTCACAATATATATTGGTCAAAGGTATCAATGGTAGCTCGACCAGGTATGTCCTCCAAAACTCGGTATGGGCGCCAGGCGCAAATACTCGCACCACGATACGGTAAATTCAAGCCAACAATATAACTATCTCAGGCGTGAATCCTTTAGTAATTCGGATCGCTAACAATAAAGATAATATATTTCATAAGGATAAAGTGTATGAGACAAGTCGTTTCTCGGATATCAATAATACCGTAACGACTCCCGTAATAATCACAATCTCGTAACGCATTTCGCAACGAATAACGTCTAATACTACAATTAATAACGCAAATGATAATTGCAATCACGCAACGATACCTTGCGAAGTTCTCAATACCAAACGCGAAAGATGCCTCGCACATTACGCGAACGACACCTCGCCAATAAAGACACGATTACGCGAAACGCATTTCGCCATTTCACGACAATCCTACGTCTAAACACAACCGAGTTCCACAATAATTACTTTACTACACGGCGATTTTATTCCGCCTTGTGGGACGGTAATACACAAGAAACGATTCTACGATTATCCAATCCCGCATCACGGGACGGTAAATACAAAACGTGGCTCTAAATTATACACAAAAAGAACGATGACGCGGTGACTGTCGGCCGCGTGCCAGTCTCCGAGATAGGCAATCACGTTTTACTCTCGGTCGGGCCCTCCATCAGTATTTTTTTCGGTAATTAATTAATGGTACTCATGCTTGACGCAGCACTGCGCGACTCCCGGAAGGGCCTCGGCCTCGAGAAGGATCTTACTTGCTTACAAAAGATCCTCGGATCCTTGGCAGCCGGTGTTCCTCAGGATGACGTCTCAGGACGAAAGCTCGTACGACAGTGTCGCTCCTCTTGCTTGATGGCGGGACTACGCTGGGCCCGCGCGCCTGCGCGCCGTGCTTGCAAGCCCTCTTTGCCGATCGATCGGCCCTACGCGAGCGCTGGGTCCGATCCGAGCGCCTTCCGCTCCTGTCGGCTCTCCTCGCGTCTGCTCCGCCTGCCGACGGTATCTTTAAATACTGTTGTAAGTCCGGCTGTCCAAGTCGCGAATTGACCAAAATTGACTTGACCGGCTGAACGGGCCGTGGCCACGTCGATCGGTATATCAAACACCCTGTGAAGGCGGTAGGGTCGTTCCACACCCTTGACGTGGACCTCGTCGGGACGCCCCTGCTCGGGTCCTCTATTTCTGGGCCCCTCTTTGGCGCAATCGAACTGAGCGCTCGCCCTGCGAGACGCTCCAAGCGGGTATCGGCAATGGGCCCGAGCGTGATCTGCACGTCAGCCAACTCCTCCGCAGGACGCCTCCGGATGTTCTTTCTGTAACTCCCGAGGTCGACCTAAGTCGCCTATTAACTCAAAACTCAGGATCGGATTTGAATGCGACAATGTTCATAAAACGGAAAAGAAAGGAGGTGAATTGAACTGAAGAAATGAACCGGAGGGAAGAGAATTTGATCTAAGATATGAACCGGGGTGAAGAGGTGAACTGTCTGAAGAGCTGAACTATCTGAAGAGAGCGAGCCTCGTGATGTCGCGATTTATATAGAAAAGTTCAAGGGATGAAAGGAGTGAATTTTGTTGTGGGATATGTCTGGTTTCCGTTTCGAGAATTTTAGTTAATGAAATGTTTCCACATGTAGATTTGAGTTTTTGCCCATCTCTTGGCGAGCTGGGTATAGTTATCTACTTTTACGACTGTCTATTGGCGAGTTTTGTTGTAAAGCCCCTACCGTCTTATTTTGGGGGCTCAAACTATCAGTTATTCCAGTGACTCATCCATTTTGCTTCTTCATAGAGGAAGCTTTGTTTTCGTGAAAAAAATATTTTTTCAAGTATCTTTGGCAAAGTGTTTAGAATGTTCTAAAACGTCGAAAAATCATTTTTGTACAAAATGTCCGTGTGTATGTGTGTGTGTATGTATGTACGTTTTTGTTGTCCGTATATGTTCTAACTTCTGTAATTTTTTAGATATCGGGATGTTTTTTTTTTTTTAATCAATAGAGTATCATGCAAGGAAGGTTGGTATTGATTTGGCGATAATCGGTAAAAGGGTTCTTTTTTAAAAAAATTTTGAATTTTTTTAGAAATGTCCGTGATTGCTCTAACTTCCGCGGAGATATCAATCTATTTCTAATTTTATTATATTTTTCAGTCTTTTTTCTACCCATATTTTATATATAATTTTTTAAGCTGGTTACCCGGGCTTTGCCCGGGAGTCGTTTTTCTTAAAACAACTTCATTTGTATTATAATATCCTTATTGTGGACAAACATAAGGAGTGTGTCGGGTGGTTGATTTAAAGACGGTAGTTTAACCTTTCCGCATGAATAACACATTCTAGGTGCTTAAGTTTTAAACTTTTTTGCTGAACAATGATCACATATTGAATACATTTGCCCAATTTCCATACAGTTTGTAATAGTATAACAGATATTAGTCTCAATAAAGCTTATCACATTAAAAAAAAGTGTGCAAGTAAAAAGTTGCACATTGCTTCTTCATAATTTTTAAGTGTGCAGGTAGAAACTTGCACATTGCTTCCTCATAGTTTTTAAGTGTGCAAGTAGAAACCTGCACATTGCTTCTTTATAGTTTTTAAGTGTGCAAGTAGAAACCTTCGCTCACAAAGCTTCCTCTATAAGGAAGCCAAAACAAATAAATACTAATAATTATACATCGAATTAAATCAAGGCTTCCTCATAGAGGAGCTTTGTGAGCGAAGGTTTTTACTTGCACACTTTTTTTTATTATTCCCGGTTTTTCTTTTATTAGGGTTTTAGGTCCTTGGTTTATCTCGCGACCTTGTTTTTGTGTTAACAGACAACGCATATAGTCCTATATTTTTATTACATGGCCATATATGAACAAATATGATTATATATTCCATAAAACCTCTTTAAGTATAACTTTATATAGCCATTGTTTTGTGTTCGACCAGATTTAGATTTAGCGGAGCGCGATTAATGCCGGAACCACTCAGAAAGAGTGTGAAACTAGGGGAGGGGAGGGCCACGGATGAGAGAACGACTAGTTGCACAGAGAGCTCTTAAATTTTGCGGATACTGTCGTAGCTCGAATCGCTCTGAGATCTTGAGGCGTCAGGAGTCTGGCGCAAATGCGAGACGGAGATCTTGCCGAGCATCGACTTGAGACCCTGAGACGGAAATCTTGCGGTAGAGGAAATCTTGTTCGCGAGGCAGACTAGGGTCGCGAACGCGACACGATGACAGAGATTTCGTGCGAGCTCCTTGGATTAATCACTCGTGGAGAATACCGTCTCTCTCGACACTCACGCACTTGGATGATTGGGCGGCAATGCCGCGCACGAATCGATTGAGAATCTTTGCGTTAAGCCGAGAGAACTTACTTCTGATACGAACGCGGCGCTCTCTGATTGATCCAACGATTTACGGAGTTGCGCTGTAGGCAAAATTTTTACGAACAAAAACACTGCGCGTGTCAAGAGTTGCGCCGTGCTCCGACTTTCGACAATGCCGGCCTGCGTGCACCTGTACGTGGGGCGGCATCGACGCGTGATCGACCACGCGGGACGGCGTGACCGACAACCCCGTGCGGATCAAATTCGTGCCACGAGACTGACAGCAGGCACGTAGCAGTCAGCCTCGCGGCCCGATTACAAAAAGAATATATTCGATCTTTAACAGCTATATATATATGGTTTTATATGCTTGCATATTATCATGTCTGATCATGTAAAAATATATTTATAAAGTTAAAGATAATTATATTATAAACTAATAATTATATTATAAACTAATAATTATATTAGAATTAAAAAATATATTATATATAAATATATTATATAATAATTATATTATAAACAGTTATAGCTGTTATAACTGTTCTTCTAGTATATTATTTTACTTCACAATCAAATTAATATGAGATATTATTTCTAGTTTCACAATTGTGTTTTAAGTCCGACAAGGTCCATATCGGCACGCAATTTAAAAAATTAAAAAATGTATTTAATAATAATTGATATGGTGAAATATTATTAAACACCAAAATCCGCTTCGACCGAAAATGGCACTTTCCTTGCTTGTGTTATTTTAATAAGTTTCCTTTTGTCTCTAATTTTGCATAAAATAGGTACTTAAATTTTTTAATTGACATTAATTTTTATTAAATATTTTCGTAAACATCCGGGCAAAAAACCTCTTATTTATTTATATTACAAACAATTAGAATCAAAAGCCATGCGATCCAAGCTTAGGTCTTTGAAAGCCTTATATTAGTTTCTGTATACATATATGTCTATATATTGTCACGACTTTTTCACTCCCGGACCGCTCCGGGACGTGTGTCGGATCAAAAGGAGTAAGGAGAGCGAGATGACGGGCTTCTCCGACGATTCCCTCGCACCTCCGGCACTTCGCGAAACGAATTTACCGTTGGGCGCCAGACGCGTCAACGCGCGTCCGCGAAATCGCGACAGAAAACCAACACGAGACGCAAAGCGAGACGTGCGGATGTGCGAGGAATCGGCTAGCTCGACCTAAGGGCTGGGGCGGGGGTGATGAAGGGCGGCGCGATCTTCGGCGGGGTGACACGCCATAAATAAGGCCACGACTCAAGCAATTAACAAATCAAAATAACATTTATTCGGTCGGTCAGACAAATCATATCATCAGTCGCGCGAGCGCCAGAAATGAAACAAAGGGATTAGTAATAGCGCGGACACCAGAATAAACGAAGTACGGCGTTATCGTATAATAAACGCGCAGAAGGCGCTGAGAGATACAGTATGACAAAACTTACAAGTAATATGGAACATCAACCGTAAACGCAGAATAATCACGGAAATAGAGAGTAAGATCTCGCAGGAAAGGTCGCGAACGGGCGATACCTCCCGCTCGGAGCGCGTGAACGCAACACCGGGAGTCGCGCGAGAATTCTGTCGCTAATTATCTTAAGCCTAACGCAATTATGAATCGTGGCGTAAGCCACGTCCCCACGCAATGAGAATCGAACGCAACACAATAACGCGAGATCAATTTCGGCGCGATCGCAAGGAGACGCGAAATACTATAACAAATGCGAAAATACGGACTTAATCTAACGCGAGGAATGACCCAAGGTAGCGCCAGTCATTTGGGCAAAGGCAATACTGTCCTCAGTAATTTCCGAACGCGAAAATGAGACGCCGAGGCAATCGGCGTAGCGCGAAATACCGGAATAAACGCGAAGAACATGTGCGGGATTACCGCGAGCAATAATAACACGCGATCACACGGCCGATTAACGCGAATGGTGTGCCGACGCATGCGAAACTCCGCAAGAGCGATGCTTGGTAATTTGATACGCCGGGAATACGGAAGGCGCGAGGCACAACCACGAGCGCGGACATTGTGCGAAACGGACGCGCAGTAACAGATTTCGCCACGAATCTATCGCGATCTCCAGAGGCTCGCAATCGCGTCTTTACTTCAATTCCGCGGCCACGATACCATCCCGAGGCCCTTCGCTCTCGCTGTCGATCGCCATTCGGTACGCGGTTTCAAGGGACCGCACGCGTCGCGATATTACAACGTTATCCCGGACGAGAACGTGCACCGGAGGGCGGCGTCGTGGCGTTACATTTCGCGATTAATTACTGCGGGCAACCTCACCGGTGTGATGTCTCCTCGTAGGGCTCCTTGCCGTCACCTCGTACGGAGGATCGCCGCAGCGCAACAGATTTTCCCGACTCGGGGCGGCTATCGCGTAGCTTTTAAAGAAAACGTTCGCACTCGCCGACGGACGACCAGAGAGTGTCTCGCTATATTTGCTCGATAACGGAATCGATGCGGCACCTCCTTCCGTAGGGGCGTGTCAACCAATCGAGAGCGAGCGTGCAAGCTCGCGCGATATTCTCACGCAGGATCGTCGTAAGGTGGATCCTTCAGGGGCGCGCAACGGTCCCTCGGCGGCGTAGCGACTTCTACAATTTGTCCCTGGGCAGCGGACTGGACTTTGTTCTAGCCGGTGCGCCTCTGGTTTGGCCTCGAAGCAGTGATCAGTCACCCCGCGGGCCGGTACTTCGTGGAGGCAGATTGCTGAGGCCGGGTTTTCCCCAGGCGCCTGGGGCCCCGCTATCGGCGGCCTTGTCCATCGCTGTCTCATTCGCCGCACGCCTGCCGCGTTGCTCTCGCCGCTCGGGATCCATGTAGCTTCCGCTTTCGCCACCCCTCCTCGGTCCTTGATCCTCCCGGAACCCTCTCGGTCTCGGTACTCCCTCGAAGATTCGCCGTGGTGTGGGTGAGGCGCCGTACGCATTACAATTACACATGAAAATAAGAGAATAATCAAAACGCGGAAACGATATCGATTTTTGGCCTCTGGAGATTTCGTCGTCGCCTCTCTGGCTCGTCCTTGGGCGCAAATTTCCGCGCCTTGTGACGGCGGCGGGGCGCTGCCACGAAGCGGCAGGCCGCAACGTCACAACACCCCACCCCAAGAGGAAGCATACCGGGTGCGGTTGCCCCGCTCAGCCACTCGCCCTCCGGGGTGAGCATAAGAGCGTTTCGCGATCGAGATCTCCAGCTCAGGCCTCGGCACAGTGGACGAACACAAAATAAGACGGCATAACACAAAAACAAATACTAATAAACTAACAACTACTCTTAGTCTACGAAATTTTGTCCCATCCCCACTCCTTGTCAGACCTCGGAACTCGTATTCGGGAGCAGTCATCCACCGCCTCGTCTTTCCCTTTTGGATTTATCGTCGCGATACAAGTCGGACCTTCCTACGATTGCCTACGACGGCGAACGCCTCGCGCTTGCTGTCGACCGCTTACTTAACTCTACCTAACGTCTTTTTAAACGGGAGGCTAACTCCCTTTTGGGGGCCGAGTACGCCGGCAGTACTCGGCTAAGTTTTGCTACGTCGTCCTCGACGAGCGGTCCTAACGCGACACCAACGTAACATGACGTGTCGACTGCATAGCGGGAGCGCGGTTTTATGCCTTATCGTGGCTTTATTACGTGGGGTCGGACCAACGCGGTACTACCGAGTAAAGGTGGCGAAGGTTAACGGCGGGATCCCTTATGACCAGTAAATGAGCGAATAGCCGGAGGGTTCGGGGGGGGGGTTAGGGTTCTATCGCACCACTTTGATTCCTCTACCCATTTATTCGCCTTGATAAAGGCGTTTGTACAAAAATAAAAGATCGACCATACAAAAGGTTCTCCTCGGTCCGAGAATGACGAGAAAAGAAAAAAAGAAAGGAAGAATCAAGTGGGCACGAAAGTTTATTCATAGTATGGTTTCAAATCCTTAACGTGGATTTTTCCGATCGAATTACCTAATGAATCGGCCAGTTCGTATACTACCGGCGACAGAATTCTTAGTACGGTGAAAGGACCATGAAATTTGGTCGCTAACTTTGCAGACACGTGTTGAGCGGCGGACGACAAGACGTGCTGTCGCTTCAACACTCGGTCGCCTACGGCAAACCGACGGTCTCGCCTACGCAGATTATAATACCGAGTTTGTTTCATTCGCGCAGTCTCCAAATTTTCGACAATCCAGGCCCGCAACTGGTGGATTTGTTCCATCCTCTCCCTCCAAATGGCGGGGTCGGAGTTCTCTACCTCGACCGCAGCGTCTGCTCGTTCGCGAAACAGATTAACAGGTTGTGGTTCCCTCCCGAAATTCAGAAACGCCGGAGTCGCTTGAAGCGAAGTGTGGTGTGCGGAATTATAAGCAAAACGAAATTCGTTAATGTTTCGGTCCCACTCGCGGTGGTCTCGACCCAAGAAAGCGGTAATCATCGTTTTGAGTACGCGATTAACTCGTTCGACGGGATTCGCCTGGGGGTGATAGGGCGGTACCGTCGTATGTTGAATTCCGTACTGTGTCGTTAACGCCTGTAATTCTCGGTATAAAAATTCCGTGCCATTGTCGGTTAATAAGACGCGTGGTGCTCCCCAACGAAAAATAACGAGGTTTTCGATAGCTTCTCGGATATTCTTACCGGTCGCTTTACGTAGCGGACAACACTCAACCCATTTGGTGAACAAGTCCTGCATTACGAGAAGGTACGCGTGCCCCGACTTACTGGGCGGAAGCGGCCCCATAATATCGGCGGCGACAACCGTCCACGGAGCTTCGATCACTCGTTGGCCCATTAATCCCGCGGGAACATCCTGTTCTACTTTTGCTCGCTGGCACGTGTCGCACCGGCGCACGTACCGGGCGATATCGTTGAACATCCGCGGCCAATAATACCTCGTTGCGACACGGCGATACGTTTTCTCCACACCCAAGTGTCCGGCTTGAGGTGGATCATGGTTGGCGCGAATAATCTCATCGCGAGAGTCCCTTGGTACAACAAACTTCCATTGGTCGAGGTCATCTACGGTTTCGTTAATTACGGGATGAGGTCTACGAAAATATAACCGATCCCCCTCTATTTTCCATCCCGGAAATTTTTGCGGGTGCTCGAGAACCTCGTTAAATCTCTTCGCGTACCAGTCGTTCTCAACCACGGCGACCGCGCACAAGTCGTCATCTTGCTCGTAAATTTGCGAGAGTGCGTCCGGCACATGGTGCATCGCACCTTTTCTGTGCTCGATTCGGTAGTCGTATTCAAGCAGCTCGAGAGCCCACCTCGCTAACCGTCCCGTCGGATTTTTTAAATTATGCAGCCACCGGAGGCTGCTATGGTCCGTTACGACGGTAAATCGGTAGCCCTCGAGGTAGGGCCTAAGCTTTCTAATCGCCCATATGACCGCGAGGCATTCCTGCTCGGTGGTCGAGTATTTTCTTCCCGTGTCGGACAAAGCCCTACTCGCGAAAGCTATTACGTGTTCGACTCCGTCTATTTTCTGAGTGAGTACTGCGCCCAAGCCGACGGAACTGGCGTCCGTTTGTAGCTCGAACGGGATGCTGAAGTCGGGACACGATAAGGTGGGTGGGGAAGTAAGACACCCTTTAATAGTCTCGAACGCGGCTTGCTGTTCCTCGCCCCACCCCCACGGCTGATTCTTTTTAAGCAGTCGCGTTAGCGGCTCTAAGTGAGTAGCGCACTGCGGGATAAAACGGCGGTACCACGACGCCATACCAATAAATCGACGCAATTGCCGGAGGTTACACGGCGCGGGATATTCCCTGATCGCGACTGTCTTATCGGGATCGACCTTTAGACCCTCGCGCTGCACCAAAAATCCGAGATACTTCACCTGCAAGCGGCAGAACTTACTCTTCTCGGGATTGATCGTCAAGCCCGCTTCGCGAATACGCTCGAAAACGCGTCCTAACCACTCGAGGTGTTCCTCGAACGTTTCGGTCGCCACCACGATATCATCTAGATACGCGAACGCATACGGATCCATCTCTGGTCCGATTAAGCGATCCAACAACCTCTGGAAAGTCGCAGGGGCCCCCGTTAAACCGAACGGCATCCGTTTAAAATGAAATAGGCTCTTTCCCGGCACCGCGAAAGCCGTGATTTCCCGGCTTTTTTTGAGATAGCGGAATCTGAAAATAGGCTTGGCTTAAGTCAATGGTCGAAATGTACCGAGCTTTCCTTAATTTATCGAGGATCCCGTTCATGTACGGTAACGGGTACGCGTCCTTTTTCGAAACATCGTTCACTTTTCGGAAATCTAAGCAGAAACGATATGTCCCGTTAGGCTTTTTAATCATGACGACGGGTGTCGACCACTTGCTCTGCGACGGCTCGATTATACCGGCTTTCAGCAGGCGGTCTACTTCCTCATAAATGGCCTCTTTGATTTTCGGCGACACGGGATAACATCGTTGCCGAATAGGAGGGTGATCCCCGACCTCGATATGGTGTTCGGTTAACGTGGTGGCTCCGAGCTCTTTCGAATTGACCGTAGCTTTAGACGCTAAAAATTCTTGTAGACGCTTCTCTTGGTCCGGCGTTAATTCACTCAATCCGCAACAAACGAGGGGCGACGCTTCCGGTTTTCGCGCCCTCCCCCCTTTTTCAGCTAAGTCCGGTTCGAGACTTACGGCATCTCCCTCGGCTGACGCTACGCGCACGCTTGCGAGCGAACTCGAAGAATCTTTCTCAAAACGGTAACGTCGCGAAGGATCCTCGTCAAAATTCCACGTACCGTCCGCGAACTTCACGCTTAGGCCGAAAGCCTCCAAAAAATCCATTCCCAATATGCACGGCAACGCCAGAGTTGGTAACGAACAAATCATCATATTCAAAGTTTTATCCTGAACGAGTATCGGGACCTTTACCTCCCCCCTCACTCTCGCATTCTGATCGGTCGCGGTAGTCACGCGCCTCCCGCCCGTCCTCTTAAACGAGAACCCGAGCTGCTTAATCAACGCGGTGACCTCCGGACCCGCCAACGTACAGCTAGAACCGGAATCTACGAGGGCGCGGACTTCGTGTCCCGCGATTTGCACGCGTAGGAAGTTGAGAGAGGCTGAGCCGCCTCTACCACCGAAAGCGCTATACGCGGCATCGCGATCTCCCACCGACAACGAAACCCTGGGGCCGGAGGGGTTAGGAGCCGGGTTGCCCCAATCCCGCGACTCTGCTACTCGTTTCCCGAACATGTCGGGCAAATACGGGTGGTGACCTCGGCCTTCCCGCACTGGTAGCAATGTCTCCGCGGCGGAGCTTTACAATCGCGCGAAAAGTGTCCTGTCTGGTCGCAATTCCAGCACGTGGCGGTGGGGTTCACGCTCGCGGAAGCCGGCGAATCACCCGACCCGCCCGTCGCAGGCGCGGCCGCCACGACCGAAGTATTCGCTTTCGGCCCGTTGGCCTTACCCTTCTTTGCGCCTGTCCCGGTGTCGCTCGATTTCGCCGTGGACACGCCAAGCGCGGCCACGGAGTCGCGTTGGTTCCCCCCCGAATTGCGGTTTGCGCCCTTGGGCGCGCGGTACGCCAGATCCGGGAAGAAGGAGCGTTCCGGCGTGGGAGGAGCGCGATAATTCTGTGCGGCGCGGCTGCTAGCCTCCGCCCGGGCGGCCCATCGTTCGAGCGCGTCCATATCGTAAACCGAATCCCTAGGTATCTGGGTTTGTAGGCGGGGACGCATGTGTCGGTGTGCGTAGCCGACCTTTTCCTCCTCACTCCACGGCGGCGATAACCGATCGAAAAGCGTATTTAAACACGTCAGGTAATCCGTCGCGGCCTCGTGTTCACCCTGCGTCCGGCGCATTATCTCGTCGCGAAGGGCGAACTGAAAATCCGGGTCCCCAAAACGTGTACGCCACGCGGTTTTAAACGCGGCCCATGTCGTTAGGCGTTCCCTCTTCCCGCGAAACCAATAAAGCGCAATGCCCGATAAAAAGAACGGGAGGCACCGCAAAATGTCTTCGTCCGCAACGGGAATCAATTCGCGGCCCTCCTCGACACGTAACAGAAACGTCTCGGCATCCTCTCCGCGCGCGCCTGTGAACTTTATATCCCATTTCCGCATGATATTATAAATGGCCGTCGCGGAGTTACCGTCGGGATCGTGCGAGGCCTTAGGCGTATAACTCCGCGAAACGTCGGAGTGATCACGATGCGCTCGCGCACCCATCGTAGCGGACGGACTATCTGGGCGAACGATTTCTACCGGGACACCGAGATATTCGGTATGGACCGGGGGGTTCGCTTCGGTCCCCGTCGTCTGATTTAACTCAAGGTTCGTCGCGCGGCTTAAGTCAACGTCGGCCACGCGGCTCGATTCTCGACGAGTGGCCGTCAACAAACGCAACAACCGAAGCGTCAGCTCGGGGTCGGATCCTTCGATAGGTAGCTCGCGTCGACTCAACTCGGCGATTCGTTCGTCGCGCGAAGCGTGGATAATCCACTCGTCGGTGAGCTCGATTGGATCCATCTTGTCCACCCGAACTTTTATTATTAAATAGAGGATCGATTTTTCGCGAGAACTAACGGAACGCCACTGTATTACGGAAAGAGAATAATAGTACGCGAGCACTAATATACGGTCAACAATACACACGAAGGAATGTGAAAGTCTCTATTCAGCGCGAAATCTACGGAAGGCTACCGTATTCTCAAAAGAAAATAATAATACGCAAACACTAACACTCGCGAATGGAATGCAAAGGTAACGCAAGATAGGCAAATAGTTTTTCAGACGCGACCGCTCGCTGAACGTAAACACCGAATTCCAAAGCGCTACGCTGTATCGAATAATATCGCGAAAACACCGATTAACCCACACGAACACGGTTATTCCAATATTCATCGAAATAATATTTCCCATTAAGCTGTAAGAAAGAGGTTAACACAGCTAATATAACATATAATATAGCGTCAATAATAATGCATACCAACAAAAGGATAGGATCATTTATTTATTTCAACAGAACATAAAAAAAATCAATAAAGAATCCGCGAAATTCTTGTCACCCGCACGAAAATTATTGTAGCGTTAGCGCAAGCCCTTTACGTGCCTTTCGGCGATCTTTCGGCGGCCCCACGTTGGGCGCCAAATTTTGTCACGACTTTTTCACTCCCGGACCGCTCCGGGACGTGTGTCGGATCAAAAGGAGTAAGGAAAGCGGGATGACGGGCCTCTCCGACGATTCCCTCGCACCTCCGGCACTTCGCGAAACGAATTTACCGTTGGGCGCCAGACGCGTCAACGCGCGTCCGCGAAATCGCGACAGAAAACCAACACGAGACGCAAAGCAAGACGTGCGGATGTGCGAGGAATCGGCTAGCTCGACCTAAGGGCTGGGGCGGGGGTGATGAAGGGCGGCGCGATCTTCGGCGGGGTAACACGCCATAAATAAGGCCACGACTCAAGCAATTAACAAATCAAAATAACATTTATTCGGTCGGTCAGACAAATCATATCATCAGTCGCGCGAGCGCCAGAAATGAAACAAAGAGATTAGTAATAGCGCGGACACCAGAATAAACGAAGTACGGCGTTATCGTATAATAAACGCGCAGAAGGCGCTGAGAGATACAGTATGACAAAACTTACAAGTAATATGGAACATCAACCGTAAACGCAGAATAATCACGGAAATAGAGAGTAAGATCTCGCAGGAAAGGTCGCGAACGGGCGATACCTCCCGCTCGGAGCGCGTGAACGCAACGCCGGGAGTCGCTCGAGAATTCTGTCGCCAATTATCTTAAGTCTAACGCAATTATGAATCGTGGCGTAAGCCACGTCCCCACGCAATGAGAATCGAACGCAACACAATAACGCGAGATCAATTTCGGCGCGATCGCAAGGAGACGCGAAATACTATAACAAACGCGAAAATACGGACTTAATCTAACGCGAGGAATGACCCAAGGTAACGCCAGTCATTTGGGCAAAGGCAATACTGTCCTCAGTAATTTCCGAACGCGAAAATGAGACGCCGAGGCAATCGGCGTAGCGCGAAATACCGGAATAAACGCGAAGAACATGTGCGGGATTACCGCGAGCAATAATAACACGCGATCACACGGCCGATTAACGCGAATGGTGTGCCGACGCATGCGAAACTCCGCAAGAGCGATGCTTGGTAATTTGATACGCCGGGAATACGGAAGGCGCGAGGCACAACCACGAGCGCGGACATTGTGCGAAACGGACGCGCAGTAACAGATTTTGCCACGAATCTATCGCGATCTCCAGAGGCTCGCAATCGCGTCTTTACTTCAATTCCGCGGCCACGATACCATCCCGAGGCCCTTCGCTCTCGCTGTCGATCGCCATTCGGTACGCGGTCTCAAGGGACCGCACGCGTCGCGATATTACAACGTTATCCCGGACGAGAGCGTGCCCCGGAGGGCGGCGTTGTGGCGTTACATTTCGCGATTAATTACTGCGGGCAACCTCACCGGTGTGATGTCTCCTCGTAGGGCTCCTTGCCGTCACCTCGTACGGAGGATCGCCGCAGCGCAACAGATTTTCCCGACTCGGGGCGGCTATTGCGTAGCTTTTAAAGAAAACGTTCGCACTCGCCGACGGACGACCAGAGAGTGTCTCGCTATATTCGCTCGATAACGGAATCGATGCGGCACCCCCTTCCGTAGGGGCGTGCCAACCAATCGAGAGCGAGCGTGCAAGCTCGCGCGATATTCTCACGCAGGATCGTCGTAAGGTGGATCCTTCGGGGGCGCGCAACGGTCCCTCGGCGGCGTAGCGACTTCTACAATTTGTCCCTGGGCAGCGGACTGGACTTTGTTCTAGCCGGTGCGCCTCTGGTTTGGCCTCGGGGCGGTGATCAGTCACCCCGCGGGCCGGTACTTCGTGGAGGCAGATTGCTGAGGCCGGGTTTTCCCCAGGCGCCTGGGGCCCCGCTATCGGCGGCCTTGTCCATCGCTGTCTCATTCGCCGCACGCCTGCCGCGTTGCTCTCGCCGCCCGGGATCCATGTAGCTTCCGCTTTCGCCACCCCTCCTCGGTCCTTGGTCCTCCCGGAACCCTCTCGGTCTCGGTACTCCCTCGAAGATTCGCCGTGGTGTGGGTGAGGCGCCGTACGCATTACAATTACACATGAAAATAAGAGAATAATCAAAACGCGGAAATGATATCGATTTTTGGCCTCTGGAGATCTCGTCGTCGCCTCTCTGGCTCGTCCCTGGGCGCAAATTTCCGCGCCTTGTGACGGCGGCGGGGCGCTGCCACGAAGCGGCAGGCCGCAACGTCACAATATATACATATAATTTTTCCAACGAACTGCGCGCCGATTATTTGTCGGACTTAAAACACAGTAATTGTTAGAATTAAAAACCCTTCCCTCCCCGGAATTAAATCGACTCAATTTAATTATCTAAAAACTGTAAAGAAATTTATTGCAAAAAATATTACCTCAGCCAGGGTTCGAACCTGGACCTCCCTCATTCCGTGTAGGGCGTCGTACCAATTCGACCACCGAGGCATGTGGTAATATTTATCGCAATAACCGGTTAATAATAGTTTGAAACGTCTTTCTCAGGTGACGTGAATAAATAATAATAAGAGAAATAGGATCGTAACGATATACAAACAATTAGAATCAAAAGCCATGCGATCCAAGCTTAGGTCTTTGAAAGCCTTATATTAGTTTCTGTATACATATATGTCGTTGGAAAAATTATATGTATATATATAGACATATATGTATACAGAAACTAATATAAGGCTTTCAAAGACCTAAGCTTGGATCGCATGGCTTTTGATTCTAATTGTTTGTATATCGTTACGATCCTATTTTTTTTATTATTATTTATTTATATTAGTTTATATTAGTTTATATTAGTAGAAATATGATTATATAAGAAATAGAAAATATAATCTTAAACAATATTATATGGCTATATATATATATATATATATATATATATGACAGTATATAATTATACATGGCTATAAGCATATATAATTATATACTCGGGAAAGAATACTTCTTATTTGTTCATATTAGTAAATATATAATTATATTTGGTCATATAAGAAATGGAAATATAATCTTGAACAATATTATATATATGGCTAAACTTTTTTAAGTATAACTTTATATAGTCTAGTATATGGTTTTATATACTAGTATATTATCATGTGTGATCATGTAAAAGTATATTTATAAGGTTAAAGATAATCATATATGAATAAATACTCTATAACGGATTTATCCATATTTGTATAACTGTTATAAATATTCTTCTAGTATATTATTTTACTTGACAATATCAAATTAATATGAAATATATTATTTCTAGTTTCAGTTTACACAATTGAGTTTTAAGTCTGACAAAGTCCATATTGGCACGTAATGCCAATTTAAAAAACTGAAACATGTATTTAATAATAATTGATATTGTGAAATACATATATGTCTTTATTTCAGCATGTGCCAAGAAAGGCGTTTTTTTTTCAGTAAAAAACGCACCCAAAAAACCTTTACAAGTTACAGCATTTAAGATAAACCAATGTTCCCAAAATAAAAATCTTTACAAATAACAGCTTTCAAATTAAACCAAAGTTCCCCAAATATCCTGGCCATTGTGCGACCTCACATTTCAAATGGCGTTTTGAAGGGACGTACCCAACCCTGTACATTTCTCTCATCCTATACCGTCCTGGCCCATGGCCTTATACATTCTCGTACCCTTCCTCCCCTTCTTGTTCTTTATATCTTTCCGCCGCTGCATCCTTTCCTTCCATTGCTCCCTTTTGTCTTCTTCCTTTCATTTGGCGATTTCAATACAAAGCTCTCTTTAATCGCTTTGACCCTTTAGATCCTCTTCCATATGCCTCCTTCCTCCTTCCATTTCACCTCCTCCCCGTCTATCCATAGCCTTCTATTTGTTACGATTACTGATCTTCCTTTCATCCTTACTTCCTTCGCTTTTACCACCAGCCTATGCCTATAAGTTGCTCGCCGCTCCATCTTCGCTCTCTCTTTCGCTGCGTTCCTTCTCCTCTTCCATTTTCCTATCACCTCTTCTTTCCGTTGTCCTCTCTTGCGTGTTTCTTCTTTTTTCTTTACCCCATCCTTTACTGTCAAATTTCCTTGATTCTTCGCTTCTTCCTTCCTCCTCGCTTGAGGCGTGCCACTCGCCGCTCGTCCGGATATTGTGAAATATTATTAAGCATCATCAATATTATTAAAATACTTAATTTTTTTAAAATTG
Organism: Temnothorax americanus; assembly: GCF_048541705.1. Classification (NCBI taxonomy): domain Eukaryota; kingdom Metazoa; phylum Arthropoda; class Insecta; order Hymenoptera; family Formicidae; genus Temnothorax; species Temnothorax americanus. Next base: position 52,884 of record NW_027509245.1, on the reverse strand, counting down.
ACATATTAATTTTTATTAAATATTTTCGTAAACAGTGAAATTACCAGTAATATATAATTCGTAAAAAAAACTGTTATATAATATATATTATAGTTTTTATAAGCAAATATATTAATTGTATTATTTTGCAAACATACGTTATAATTTAAACTGAAAATAATATAATCGTATATGGGGACTTGGTTGGCAGATGTGACAGAGTGTGCATGCGTGTGCTGTATGTCGAGAATATTAAGTGCGGTTTGTCGTAAAGAGGAATGGAAACTTGGCAGTGGTGTGTTCTTTGAGTAGCGGAGAGTGTGTGTGTCGCGTGATAGGGTTAGAAATGGGCAGAGTGGAGGCACCACGCGTGGAGAGACGGAATTTGCGGCGAAAAAGAGAGCAGGTTAGGTTTTAGAGCGAGAGAGCGAGAGAGAGAGAGAGAAAGAGAGAGAGAGAGAGAGAGAGAGAGAGAGAGAGAGAGAGAGAGAGAGAGAGAGAGAGAGAGAGAGTTGTACATCGGCGACGGAGACACTAAAACTTTCCGTGCTCTCCTTGAATGTGATCCCTATAGTGACCTCACTATTCAAAAGAAAGAATGCATAGGTCATGTGCAGAAGCGGATGGGTACACGACTGCGCGATGTCAAGAAAAAAAATAAAGGTATCGGAGGCAAAGGTGCAGGGAAGTTGACCGACAAATTAATTAAAGATCTCACTTTATATTATGGACTTGCCATCAGAAGACACCCTGATTCGGCCGAGGAAATGAAAAAGGCTGTGTGGGCAACTTTCCATCATAAATGTTCCACGGATGACGAACCTAAACATGATAACTGCCCGCCAGGAGAAAACAGTTGGTGCAAGTGGCGTGTCGCAGAAGCTACGGGTCGACTCGCTGATTTCCACCACGAACCTGCCCTTCAAGAATCGGTTCAAAAAGCCATTCGACCAGTGTATGAGGCTCTTTCCAGTAACGATTTGCTACAAAGATGCACCGGTGGAAACACTCAAAATGATAATGAGGGTTTTAACGCTTGCATATGGAAACTGGCCCCTAAACACCTTCATTGCGGCGTAGAAACAATAAGAATAGCGACATATATAGCTGCGGGTATTTTTAATGAAGGCTATTCATCTATTTTAAAAACTATGAATACGTTAGGAATCATCGTCGGGCCCAACAGCAAAAACTTCGCCGTGAAGACTGACGAAAAGCGCATCGCGGCAGCGGATAAAAACATGTCGGAGTTCGTAAAAAAGGCCAGGATAGAAAAAATCAACATGCAAATACAGCAGAACAATTTCTTTGAGGAAGAAGAAGGGACTCTATATGGTGCTGGAATGGCTGATTAGATGTAAGTTGTCAAAAACAAACATTAAATACGATTTTTTACTACGTAAAACTTTAAACGCGTTTTTCTCGAAACAGCATTTTTCGGCGCGCGGGGCGCTCTACAGCTTTAACGGATGAACCGATTTCAATGAATGACGACGCAAAAGAAAGGAAATTTAATTTAGGGGGCCTTCAGGAAGCGTTTTTTTTTTAAAATTGATTGCAAATAATTTTTTTCGAACGTTGAAGCAAAAGAAAAACAGGGAAAAAAGAGGTTTTTTTTTCAAACGGCCACCATTTTGTTATAAGGGGGTTTTTTAAAAATCGGAAAATCATAAGGCCCCCCAAATTTAATCTATTTAAAAAATTTTTTTGGTTTTTTAGTTTCAGATCAACTGGCAAGGCTGTGGAATGCCCCGCGCACATAGAACCACGCCGTGTGTGGCTTCGTGGACTGAGAGCTGGAACCGCCATTTTTAATTATTTTCTTCTGAAAAATTTTTTAATTAATCTCTATTTATGTACGAATTAAAGCCCCGAAAAGTTTTTTCCATATGTATTTATTTTATATAAAAAAAAAATTCCTGAAATTGAGGCATTTTTTGGGCCTCTGAGGTGTAACCTCCCCTTAAGTAGGTGTGGAGTACAAGAGGCGGATCTGGAACAATGGAGAGAACGGGGAAGGTGTGTGGCAGAAGAGCTAAATAGTAAAGATAGAAGGCGACAAAGGGAAGAGCAAGAGATACTAATTGAGGGGGCCAGATACAATAAACGATACAGGAGGATCAAGGTGGCTGGGCTCCATGAATACTTGAGGAGGAAAGGGAAGAGTAGTCATAAAAGGAGGGCGAGGGCTAGATGCGGGAATGAGGAGTTAGGAAACAGGTACTGGTTGCAAGAGGAGGAAAGGAATTGTAACATATGTGGCAGGAAAGAGGGTACTCTGGAATCTGGAACACCTGATGGAACGGTGCGTATGGAAAAGTACTAGCAGAGTAGTGTTGGATGATATAATAGGCGAGAAGGAGACAGAAGGAGGTTACAGATGGCTTAAGGAGTGGGAGGATAAAAGGAAAGAGGAAAGTAAGAACAAAAAGGTTGCTCAGAGTCAAGTAGGACAGGGGGTTAAGTTTGGTCGGAGGAGTGTAAGTGTATGTGTGAAGGGGTCCCCCGTAGGAAAGTCCAACCAAGTCCCCGCGAAGGGGTGGGAGGGTTCAGTATGTAAAGGGTCGCCTACGGCCAGGTCGGGTAGAGTAAGAGAAGCATTGTAAAGGGTTGGGTACGTCCCTACAAAACGCCATTTCTGTAATTCCTTGGAATTGGAAATAAACCATACTACTACTAATCGTATATGAAATGATATAGTCATATAAGATTATATATGATCAGATCAGAATATTGCATCTTAAAGTATCCGATAGATGGCATTCAATGTGATCTGTTTTTTGCATTTAAAACTTGACAAACAGTGTTATAAGAACGGCAACAAAAAGACACGACACTGTCTTGCGCTATTCTCGCGCGACGCTGTCTTGGAGCGACACAATTTTTGTATCAGTTATATCGTGAAGTCCACTCTTATAATACAAAGGCACGCTTAAAAAATAACATTTGAAGATATATAACAATTTTCTAAAACCTATTTAAATATATATGTCCTTATATATAATCTTATATAATCATATATGACCATATAAACTTTTATTGGGCCAAAATTCATATATGATAAGATAGTTTCTTATATCTATATATATAAGTACCGGACGTCTGTCTGTCTGTCCGTCTGTCTGTCTGTCTGTCTGACCGCAAACTACTCATTCGTTAGTGGACCGAATTTTTATCAAGGGTACATGAAATAAGGGTAGAATTTCCCGGGGAGTGCCATAAAGTGTACAGTTCTTCGTTACCGATTTTCTGGAAACCGATTTTTCTAATTTTTCTAATTTTTCGGGAAATAATCGACTGAATTTAAAAGAATTATATATGAAACAAAAGTAGAATTTTTCGAGGTGTGCTATAAAGTGTATAATTTTTTGTTACCGATTTTTTTGGAAACCGGTTACAAAATTTTTTCAATTTCTTGGGAAATAATTGAATCTTAAAGAATTACATATATGAAATAAAAGTAGAATTTCCCCGGGATTGCTATAAAGTGTACAATTTTTTGTTACCAATTTTTTTGGGAACCGGTTACACATTTTTTTCAATTTTTAAGGATTTAATTGACCAAATCTTAAAAAATTATATATGAAATAAAAATCGTGTCAAAATTTTTTTAATTTTTGGAGGATAAGTTTAATTTTTTATTAATGGATAATTTTTCATTAATGAATTGATTTTCTTGAAACCGGTTATGAACTTTTTCCAATTTTTCTAAAGAGGTTTCTGATTTGTTTAAAAAAATGTACATGATTGTTCTAATTTTCTTAAATTTTGAGATATTAGCTGAATTTTTTTAAAGATAATTTTTTGTTATTTTTTTAAAAACAATGCCCAAATTTTTTTAATTTTTCGGGGATGGCAAAGACGTATATAATCAATTTTTTGGAAACCGGTTTCAAAATTTTCTAATTTTTTAAGGATGGCTACGATGAGTTTATAAAAAAATTGCTAATAATAAAGGGGTTTCCGATTTTTGCTCCAATTTCCGTAAATTTTGAGATATCAAGCTGAATTTTTTTTTATGGATAATTTTTATTGATAATTTTTTGTTACCGATTTTTGTGGAAACCGGTTACAAAATTTTTCAAATTTTTTGGGAGTTAATTGATCGAAATTCAAAGAATTGTATATGAAATAAAGGTAGAATTTTCTGGGGTTTGTTATAAAGTGTATAATTTTTTGTTACCAATTTTTTGGGAAAACGGTTACAAAATTTTTTCAATTTTTCGGGAATCAATTGACCGAATCTTAAAGAATTACATATGAAATAGAGGTAAAATTTCCCGGGAATTGCTATAAAATGTATAATTTTTCGTTACCGATTTGTTTGGGAACTGGTTACAAAGTTTTTCCAATAATTTGGGAATTAATTGACCAAATTTTAAAGAATTATATATGAAATAGGAGTCGTGACAAAATTTTTTTAATTTTTGGAGAATGTTTAATTTTTTATTAATGGATAATTTTTCATTAAGAATTAATTTTCTTGAAACCGGTGCCAAATTTTTTTTCATTTTTTGATGATTTTGAAAAAAAAAATAAAATGGAAAAAAATGAAAGAGAGTTAATAATGGCGGGTCAACGGAGGGTGTTATGTGTTGACAATCTGGTTGGTGTTGTGCGAATGAGATTAAGAATGTCAGGAATGATGAAGAAGCGTAAAGAGCAAAAAAGTTTAACACAAAGAATTTAGGAACAGCATAAACATAGATCACAAGAATGAATGGTGCGTAGATCAAAGATGTTTAATATGAAAGACGTAGAAAAATCAGGAACGTAGAACGCAGGATGAATGGCGCGCAGATCAATGATGTTTATCGCGCAGGACGCAGGAAAATCAGAATCGTAGATCGCAAGGATGAATGGCGCGCAGAAAAAATCAGGATCGTAGATCGCAAGGATGAATGGCGCGCAGAAAAATCAGGACTGAGTTAAATCTGTAAATAACAAATCCAAATAATTTAAAAGTCTCAAAAAAGGTGTATCAATTCGTCATTCGGCGTATTCGATGTATCAACGTAATTCAGCATTATGATAAACTCAAAGCGGTGTATCAAAAACGTCATTCGAAATCTCTTTACAGTTTCGAACTATTCGTCATCAGCGGTGTATCAAAAAACATTCATTCGAAATCTCCTTACAGTCTCGAACTGTTCGTCATCACGTAAGAGGTCTGAATCTTACATCGCAGTCTCGAACTGCTCGATCACCTTTAAAGGTGTACGCAAGAACATTCGTTGTCCTTCACCATAATATAAAGCTGATCGCAAAAAGCTACGCGGTAATCACGCAACATCGTGTTGCCCGTCATGACCTCGAACGTATGAATCCGCGGTTAACTCAATCGTAGTAAAGCTTACTCTTACCTTTAAACTTCTATCTACCTTCTTACGTATAAAGACGACGAATTTGAATAATCCGCTATGACTCCATCATTCGAGCAATCCGCTATGACTCCATCGAATCTCCTCTCGAAACTCCCTTAGAAATGTCTCCGTCGAATCTCCTTTCTCCGTCGAATATCCTTTCTGTACGTCTCCGTCGAATCTCGCACTCCACTCTTTCGAACTCGCACTCTTTCGAACTCGCACTCTTTCGAACTCACACTTTTTCGACTTTATCCCTTTTATCTTTCGTTACGATATTTTCTTTTTCAAAATAGTTCGCGATATCGGAGAGAGAAGTAAGCAGACAGACAAGGAAAAAAAAAAAACAACACGAGAAATTCATCGTTGCTAAAATCGATTCTCTGAAGCCGCGTTCGTTGATCGTCACGCTTTCCTCGATCGCGCTCGCGACGTCCAAACCGACGTTAAAGCGGCGTTAATTTCGAAACAGAGGGTGTAAACGCGCGAGGCGTGAGCAAAAATAAAATTTGAAGATTTTAATATAAGGGATTACATTTTTGAAATATTTGACAATATGCTAATCTGCATCTATAATTATTTTTTAAAAAAGAATTCGAAGATGTAGGTTAGAGTTTGAGGAGAAAGAATATCAAAGGTGCTTCTAATTAATGAGTGAGTTTGAGGAGAGGGGAATAGATTTTGAGCCCGCGTGAAGCGCGGGCGAAAAATCTAGTGAGCATATAAGACATAATAAAAGATATTTTTTATTTGTTCTTATATAATTTTATATAATCATATATGATCATATATGAGTTTATCCGGCCAAATGCGGCCAAAATTCATATATAAGCATATAAAACCGCTTCTTATATGAACATCGATGAACATATAAGACATTATAAAAGGAATAATAAATTTCTTTCGCCAGTGTATAGAATAACAATTAAAGTAATTTTTAAATCGACCGTGACTGGCAATGTATAACGTCTTTTCAATATGAACATTGAAAAACTGTGAGCCAACTTGGTTTGTCAGATTCACACAGCAACTTTTTTGGATCAATCCTCGAGACATTATTAATTTTGACCATGGGTTTTGGTCAGTTGATGTAATTTCTAAATTAAATAGTTTAAATTTTTATTGCGAAAAAATATTACCCCAGCCAGGGCTCGAACCTGGAACTTCCCGTATACCGTGCGGGTGTCGTGCCAATTCGACCACCGGGGCTGTGGTAATATTTATCGCAATAATAACTATAAGATGGAGCACCGATTCTTAGGTCGACGGTGTATAATAAACAGAATAATAAATTTCTTTCGCCAGTGTATAGAATAACAATTAAAGTAATTTTTAAATCAACCGTGACTGGCAATGTATAACGTCTTTCCAATATGAACATTGATAAACAATGAGCCAACTTCGTTTGTCGTTGCTTCCTGTATGATCATATAAGACATTATAAGAGATTTTTTCCCGCGGGGAGTGAAATTACTTGTAATAATTTGTTAAAAAAACGTATACAACATATATATTATAGTTCTTATAAATAAATATATTAATCGTATTATTTTGCAAACATTTTTTATAATTTAAACTGTGATGAGATTGTAAATAATTGGAATGTATTGTGACTATAAGTAGATTTATTGATGCTGGAGTGACGGCCGAACTTCCTCAATGTTGATAATGTCAACATTTCTAATTTTGTTATTTTATATCTGTCTTTGTCTAACAAAAAAACATCTGTCCTTTGTTCGATTGCTGCGTCATCTCTCGCTACACGCAATACTACTCCGCACGCATACATACATATGAGATTTTCAAACAAATTTTTCCTTTATACTAAAGTTTCTAGGCTCATTTCTGAAAGCACAACATTGTTCTTTTTTGTAATCCCGAGTGCGCTGCATGCTTATTTTATACGTACAAAGTCTAAATTTTTATGTGCAGCAAATGTTGTCATAAAACTATAATTTTTTTTTTTAGTTTTTGATGTAAAATCGACTGCAGCGCATTCCGTTTTTGTGCGTACTTTAATTCTGTAAAAAGTTTTTTCAATTCCGTAAAGCCAATTCAAAGTTTAGTCTGTTCAAAAGAATGTCGGTAATTCTTGTCACTCCAGCATCCCCTTAACCAAAGAGAACTTATCCGGAAAAGTATATATAAATATATGTATATGATTATATATAATGTAATTATATATAAATTTTGTCTCTATATGATAATATATAATTATATATAGTCATATATAATCGCATATATGACCATATATAGTCAATATGTATTGAAAAAGAACTGTTAACTTTAATAAAAATAAAGCATTGATAAATTAAGTGTATATTTTTTCAAAAGCTATAGAATCAAAAGTGACGTAATTTATCCCATTTAAAATAAGCGGCTTCTCTATGCTTGAAAGCTCACTAGCCTGGTTTTCACGTACTCACTGGAGCGCCTTAATCTCAACAAACTAAAAATAATATAATCATATATGAACTTATATATAGTCATTAAAGAATATAAGATTATATATAATCAGATCACAATATTGCATTTCCAAGTATCCGATAAATGGCATTCGATGGGAATTGTTTTTTGTATTTAAAATTTGACGAATAGTGATATAAGAACGGTATCAAAACTCGCGCTATGGATTGGTACAACTTTTGTATCAGTTGTATCGTGGAGTCCACTCTTATAATAAAGTGACACTTAAAAAATAACACTTAAAAATAAAAATTTTCTGAAATTTATTTAAATGTATATGTCCTTATATATAAAATCTTATACAATCATATATGACCATAAGCTCTTATCAAGACAAAATTCATATATGAGTATATAAGATCGCTTTTTATATGAGCATGTAAGACATTATAAGAGATATTTTTTCTGGGTATTAAAACAAAAACATTATACGATTTATATCTTTTAAGTCTATTTATAATGATATAACTCTATTTATAATCTAGTGATATATCTATAGCGTATATATAAACAACAAAATGGTTTTTAATTACGATTTTTGCGCGTCTTCCGAATACGAAATACGCCGGTGATAAACGGTTTAAGGTGGTTCATGCAGTACTTGCAAGTCAAATAGGCAACTATTCTTATTACTGATAAATAAGTGTGATTTTTGTCCGTAAAAATCAGCATATAATTAGATTTATTATTTATGGCATCTTTAATGTTATACGACCTCTACGCAATTAAAATATTGAGACGAAAGTCACATCTTTTACTAGAGTTGTGAGCCGTGTGAATATAGTATGTACAACAGCAGCGGCAACGTCGCAGTCAGCTGAGTCAGCAGTCCCCGCGTCGTCGCGATCTACATAACCTAGTGTAGTACGTAGATAAAAGTGTGAAATATGAGTTGGAACGAGCAGCCTCGACGTAAGGGACGTTTCGAGACGAAACGGAAAATTGCGTGGAAAAACAATGTCGTCGCCGGAGCCAAAAAAAGAAAATTAGCATCTGACATAAATAAAGTCGAAGGTCAGCGAATCGTGAATATCACGCAAGTGGCGGAGGATTTGTGGTGCAAATCCTGCAATAAAGCACTTTCGTTTCGGCACGTAGAAAGTGAAACCATATGCGGTTTGGCAAGCACCTTCAAAGTGCGGTGTCCAAATTGCACCAAAATAAAAACAGTCGCAACTTGTAATCGGGCAAAATATGTCAGCGATAATCGTAAAATGATGTTTGAGAATAATTACAAAGGAGCTATAGGTAGGTGAATATCGTCGGATCCAATATGATTGTCTCTCGACAAATTTATAATATACAATATTTTAGGAGTCATCGATGCAGGCATTGGTGTAACGCAGTTGAACACTTTCTTGTCAACCATGAACATTCCATCGGTCCATTCTACGTTATTAAAACGTTACGAACGTTTAGTTGGGATCGCTATCGAAGCAACTGCTAAGGAGAGTTGTGCCGAGGCAATAAAAATAGAAAAAGAGGTTTCTATTGCTGCAGACACGTAAGCTAAAGTGTTATATGACTGACATCTATCCCTGTCATGCAACGCATGCATTTAAAAAGAGAAACATTAATTCTAGATCGAGGCAACCACGAAGTAACGATCCTGTAATGATCGCAGCTTCCTACGATGCTGCCTGGCCAAAGCGTGGAAATGGTCACTCATATGATAGTTTAGCAGGTATTTCTGATGTTTCAGTTGCAAATGATTGAAACGCAGGCTAAACGCGTAATAGTGTACATACAACTACGATTATATATATAACTTATATATACAACTATATACAACAATTTTAGAATAATGAAATAAATAATACTTTATACAATAATTACTATGTACAATAATATAACTTTATAGAATAATTACTATATACAATTTTAGAATAATTAATAAAATAACTAATACTTTATACAATAATTACTATATACAATAATATAAATGTATAGGATATTTATATTAGATATATTTTTCTATATTCAAAATATGACGTGTGTTTTAAAATATTTTTATCATCTCGCAAAAGAAATGAAATAAATATGAAACCGTATATTCTACTCCTGATTCCATAAATTCTTTCCATTTCTCTTAGCTCTCGGATCTTTAATTGGCTCGAATTCAGGAAAGATTCTTGGATGGTCGACTCGGGTTAAGCACTGCCGAAAGTGTCAAGCGGGGCATAGCCCAGAAGATCACGACTGTCGGCTCAATTGGACCAGGAGTGCAAAAGCAATGGAATCAGATATAGCAGTAGAAATTATTGCAAAAAATGAAGATTTCGAAGAGAATAACGTCAAATTGGGCACACTTATTGGTGACGATGATAGCTCCACAATTGCTGCAGTCCGTCGTGAATGCAGCCATCCGGTAACCAAGTGGTCCGATTTAAATCACGCTACAAAGAAGTTGAGCAAAGCTTTGTGGTTGCAAAAACTTCCAAGAGACGTGATAGAATACCTAAAATACTGTTTCGGATGTGCTTTGAAAAAAAAACATAGGCGATGTAGAGGCTACAGAAAAAGCCTTAAAAAACATTATACCCCATGCATTTGATGAGCACGAAAACTGTGGCGCGTGGTGCAAGTATAAAGAGGATCCCGAGAATTACAAGCATAATGGGCTACCGGGAGGCAAAGGACTCACTGGATCTACCACAAGAGCAGCACTTACATCCATTTTTGATGCATTTTGGAAAAATGCAGATAAACTCGCCCCATGTGGGTCTAGTCAACCGAACGAAGCTTTCAATTCGAGTGTGGCAGCTAAAAACCCAAAATCTCACCACTACGCTGGTTCTGAATCGTTCGACTTTCGTGTTGCTGCTACAGTTTGCGAGAAGAATATCGGCACAAAATATGTCATCGATTTGAACCAAAAACTCGGGCTGTCTACAGGTAAAATAACCGAAGCTTTTCGGAAGAAGAAAGATTACTATCGAGCTAAGAGAAAAGAACGAGCGCAAAGGCCGGAAATCAAGAGACGACGTCTCTTTCTGCAAAAACAGCGGTCCAGTAAGAAGAGCAGCGCCGAGAGAAAGGAAGGAATAACATACTTGTCTGAGTGTGGATTTGATGGAATAGCGGATCTCATCGATAGCCCTATCGCAAGAAAAGCTGCACCTGCCGACAGTCCTATAATTTACTTCGATCTCGAAACGACGGGACTTTCTTTACAATACGCGGAAATTTGTCAAATTGCTGCGAAATATCAAGATCAAGAATTTAATGCGTACATGGTGCCGTTGAGAGCCATTTCGAAATCGGCTGCCGAGGTAACTGGCTTGTCAATCTGCGGCGGAGAAATGTTTCTCAATGGACAAAAGGTCAAGACAATTCCATTTCATGCTGCTCTTCAGAACTTTCTGCAGTTCCTCAGTAACATAGGCAAGGAAATTACTTTGGTTGCCCACAACGGATTCAAGTTTGATTCTCGGTTTCTTATCAGAGATATTCGCGCAAACAATCTGTGGAACGACTTTATATCCATCGTGTACGGTTTCGCGGATACTCTTGGCATTTTAAAAGCAAAATTGCATGCCAGAACTGCTGCAAAGCTAAAATTTAATCAAGTTGATCTGGCACGTGATTTGTTGGGCGAGAATGTCGTGCATGACGCTCACAATGCGTTGAATGACGTGAAAATTCTCCAGAAAATCGTTGATAAAGCTGGAGTTACACGTAAAGAATTGTTGGACAGCTCGAAATCTGTGACCGCTTTGATGCAGATAAGTCAAAGGTCTGCTTTGAAAAATGTTAATAAATTAACGTTGGATTGTATGAAGAGTTCTATTTCTGTGAGCATGATTGGAAAGATGGCAGAAGCAGGTATAACGCTTGATTATTTGCAACGTACCTATAAAAAAGGGAGCGATAAAGGCATAAAACTTCTACTGGGCGAAGATATTGGAGGACGCCCAAGAGTAACGAAGAATAAGAAAGTTCTCCAGAATGTCATCGCAGAGGTGATAAATTCAATAGGAAATACGCAAATTAGCCCGTGATTTTTTATCTAGAAGATGTTATCGTCAATGCGCCCCACATCTGTGCAAATATTTTGATAAAAAGAATATTTTTTCCTTTATATATATTATATACGTAATGTGTGATATTAAATATAATGCACTTATGATAAATAGAATAAACGATGCATGTTAAAATTATTTGGACATCCAATAACTTCATTATATTAAAACTTGTATTTATTTAGTATTGCGCACTTGTGCAGATATTTTGATTTAAAAAATGATTTTTTCCCCTTTATATATATTATATACGTAATGTGATAATAAGTATAATGCACTTATGATAAATGATAAATAGAATAAACGATGCATATTAAAATTATTTTACATTTTATAACCTCATTATATTGAAACTTTTATTTATTCAGTATAGCAGATCTTTTCAGAAATAGAATATTTTTGTTTCACCCTTTGCTTTATTCAGCGTCCAGAACATGGTAAACGTTGAATATTTTGGGGTATGCGCTATACCATGGAGGAATAGAATCTATGCGCTATACTCATCAGCTGACACGTGCGACGTTGCCAAGTTGCCGCTAGTGCCGCTCGAGTCCAGCCATCAGTTCCGTGTTGTCGATTTTGTTCAATCGAAAATTACGTTTTATTATTATATGGTACGGTCAATGAACTCGGGCTTTCATCCAGTATCTTGCAAAATGTTTATTGCATCGTTTCGTCAGTTTTTGGTTCGTTTATCTATTTTTGAAGTATTGCAATTTTTGCAGCATAAGCGCTTTAACCTCGTTTTTCGGATAAGGGGTCCCCCCACCGCGTTAAATTGGCAAAGTTTACGGACATATATCTCCGGAACCAATCGGTTAAAAAATCCGAAATTTTACAGATACACTCGAGGAACGTTAATCTTTCATTTCATATTGCATTTTCCGGGCTAAGTACATATGACCTAAATGCATGAACCACCTTAACATTAACGTATAGCGTTTTGAGGCTAATAAGAAAACATTGTAATTTTTTTTAGGTAAGTAGTAGTAAAATGTAGATATATGTACAAGGTGAGAGAATGGTAGGATTGCGTGGGTGAATGATTGTATGGTGTCGCAGGTGCAGCATCAGCCCCATTGTCACCAGCACTGACTGGGGTATCTACTACCATGCTTCTTCTCTCTCTGTGCTTTGTATTCGTGGCCATCTGAGCCCCCTTCATGAAGCTTCCAGACGATCCGGCATGTTATGATCTCCCCTTATCACGTGAGTTCACTCACAGTATTGCACAGTCATATATCATATTAAAAAGCTAGTTGGAATAAATGTTACATGTATAATGCCACTATCATATATAGGGTGTACAAAAAGTATTAAAATTCCTTAATTTTACAAGTACACATTTTCGAAAAAAATGTTTTATACAAAAGTTGTAGGATTTTAAGTGACGTATTACCTAGCAATATTAGTATAACCTTGAATAGCGTCAAGGTTACGTAAGGATCACGAAATTTTTAAATAAAAACCCCCATACAGCACAGATTGTTGCAGAAAGCTTCTAGGAAGATTTCAAAAATATTTCAACCTTTCACATTTTATGTGCAACATCTCTGAAAGAATTCCGCAACATGTTATATAAAATGTTGCAATAGAAATGTTTTTGAAACCTTTCACATGAAGATAATTTTTCAAAACTTTTAGTTGAGTTATCTCTGAATCGTTTCACATGAAATAATTTTATAAATCTTTCAGTTGAGCTGTTTCTAAAACCTTTCTCACGCAATAAATTTAAACACTTTCAGTTGATTTATTTCTGAATTGTTTTATATGAAATGATTTTGTAAACTTTTCAGTTGAGCTGTTTCTGAAACCTTCATCACGCAATAAATTTGAAAACTTTTAATTAAGTTATTTTGGAAACATTTCATACTCTTAAAAAATCAATTAAATAATTAATGTTTTTACTAAAATAATCCTTACTAATTGCAGGTATATCTTATTTTCATTTTGTTTAATATCAACCTTCTTTTAATGACACTCTATATAAAACTACATGTATAACTTATACATATAACCTTTTAAGCAGAAATCGGTAACTCCTTCACCGATCCTCGCAAAATTCAAAACAACTTCCCTTTAATAATAATCTATATAAAATTACATGTACATCTTATACTTTTTAAGCAGAAATCGATAATCCCTTCACCGATCCTCGCCAAATTCGAGAAAAAACTGAAGAATATAACAAAATTCGAAATTACCCCGTTATCTTAAAATTTGCGGAAGTTATAGCTACCATAGACACTTCTCCAAATATTATAGACCTTTGAACGCGTACAAATCTAATCAACCAAATCTTAAAGAATTACATATGAAATAGAGGTAGAAAAAAGACTGAAGAATATTATAATAGAATTAAAAATAACCCAATATCTCAAAATTTGCGGAAGTTAAAGCTACCAGAGACATTTTTCAAAAATTCAAAATTTTGTATAAAGAAAGAACCTTTTTACCGGTTATCGCCAAATTCAATACCAACCTTCTTTTAATGATACTCTAAAATTACATGTATAACTTATAGTTATAGTTAACTTTTTAAGCAAAAATTGGTAACTCCTTCACCGATCCTCGCCAAATTCAATACCTTTCTTAAATGATATTTTATCCATCAAATAACACACATTTTTTAAGCAAAATCGGTAACCCTTTTACCGATCCTCGCAAAATTCAAAACAACTTTATTTTAATGATACACAATATAAAATTACATGTACATCTTATACACTTTTTAAACAGAAATCGGTAATCCTTTTACCGATCCTCGCCAAACTCAGAACAACCTTCCTTTAATGATACTTTATATATAGAGATTACATGTATAACTTGTCCACTTTTTAGGCAAAAATTGGTAACTCCTTCACCAATCTTCAAAAAATTCAAAATTTATACAGAAAGAACTCTTTTACCGATTATCGCTAAATTCAAGATACCAATTTTTTTTAATAATACTCTATAAAATTATATATACAATTTATACATGTAACTTTTTAAGTAGGAATCGATAACTCCTTCATCGATCTTCGCCAAATCTTAAAGAATTATATATAAAATAGGTGTATTAGAAAAAAGACTGAAGAATATAATAAAATTAGAAATAGCCCAATATTTCAAAATTTACAAAAGTTAGAGCAACTACGAGCATTTCTAAAATATCAACGTCTACAGATTGAACATATATTATTTTTAAATTTTATATTTAATTAACTATACACATCATGGCACTTCCCTACTAATTGCGGATATATCTTATTTCCATTTTGTTCAATACCAACTTTCTTTTATATAAAATTACATGTATAACTTATACGTGTAACTTTTAAAGCAGAAATTGGTAACTCTTTCACCGATCGTCGCCAAATTCAAAACAACTTTCCTTTAAATAATACTCTATATAAAATTACATGTACATCTTATACACTTTTTAAACAAAAATCGGTAATCTCTTCACCGACTCTTGCCAAATTAAATAACAATTTTTTTTTAATGATACTCTATCCATAAAAAAAATTAGCTCGATATCTCAAAATTTACGGAAATTAGAGCAACCACGGACATTTCTAAAAATAGCCAGAAATCGGTAATCCCTTCACCGATCCATGCTAAATTTAACCCCAACCTACTTTTAATGATATTCTATCTATAAAAAAAAAAAAATAAGCTTGATATCTCATTTGCGAAAATTAGAGCAATCACGTAGATTTTTTTAAACAGAAATCAATAACCTTTTTTTATTATTAGCAATTTTTATTAATTTTATTATATTCTTTAATTTTGTTTACCCTTATTTTATATATAATTCTTTAAAATTTAGTTAATCAGTTCTTGAGTTATAGAAATTTCAGTAAACTTGGCTGTTTTTTTTTTAACAGAAATTGGTAACCCCTTTATTATTAACAATTTTTATTAATTTTATTATATTCTTCAGTCTTTTTTCTACCCCTATTTCATATATAATTCTTTAAAATTTGGTTAATCAGTTCTTGAGTTATAGAAATTTCAGTAAACTTGGCTGTTTTTTTTAACAGAAATCGGTAACTCCTTTATTATTAACAATTTGTATTAATTTTATTATATTCTTCAATCTTTTCTACCTCTATTTCATATATAATTTTGCTTCTTTATAGAGGAAGCTTTTTGTTTTCGTGAAAAAAATTTTTTTTCAAGTATTTTTGGCAAATTGTTTAGAATGTTCTAAAACGTAAAAAAATCACTTTTGTACAAAATGTCTGTGTGTGTGCGTGCGTGCGTGTGCGTGTATGTATGTATATACGCTTAACTTTTGTAATTTTTTAGATATCGAAATGCATTTTTTTTTTAATCGATAGAGTATCCCGCGAAAAACGATCTAATATGAATATAACTAAAATCATATTAAATCATATTAAATTTGGGTAAAATTCAAATTAATTCCAGATTTTATATTAAAATTATATTTGTTTAAATACAGTTTTAATTTGCACTTATTAAAATCAGTTATGTAGATTAAATATGATCTACAATAAAATAGGGCTTTAATTAAAATTTAATTAGATCACTTATGTGGATCATATAACACTTCGAATCAAATATGGTTTTAATTTGAATTTAATAAGATAACTTATGTGGATTATATATGATCCAGAACCATACATGATGCAGAATATTTATATATAAGACTTTAATAAAAAGTTAATGTGTTCTGTATGCGACTTTTACTCGATTCAATTGCGACTTTAACTCGAAGGGCTTAGCGGAGTAAGCATGTGAAATCGGCCCTTGATTATACAAAGCTGACATTAATGTCACAAGTTAGTAACAATATGATAAAACTTTCCACCAAATATTATTTAAAAAAATTCATTTTTTTAGAAGTTATGCAGGGAGAAAGTAAAATAAAGAAATATATTTTTCTCGAAAACCACTTGACCAATCTTGATGAAAAAAATATATGTTATGTAGACTAATAAAACTAATTAACAAAAAAATGTCTAAAATGGTTGCCAAAAAAAAGACCAAAAAAAAATATTTGAATTTTTAAATATTTTTTTTTAGGGTGATATTTTCGAGGTACCCCTTTGAAATTATTTTTACGAAAATTTCTCTTAAAATGTCCACTATAACATATATTTTTTTCAATTTTTTTTAAATGGTGGAACATAGTTAAAAATACGAAAATCGTAAGCGTCGCGTCACTCCGGCGCACAGTGCAGTGCCATTCCGCGTTGCGGGTGTTCGATGTAACTTTACTAGCACATATGTACGTCTGCAATTAGCCTATAATATGTATACTTTTTAATTTTTATAGTTTTTAGAGTTTACCACGTGGAGGTTGCACACGGTTTTAAACTCCTTATTGGGGTGCTTTTTTAACGGAGTCCCCTCGCCTTTCACTACGTTTCCGTAAAATCAGGGTGCTTTTTTAACGTGAGTCCCTTCGCCTCTCACTACGTTTCCGTAAAATCGGGGTGTTTTTTTAACGTGAGTCCCCTCGCTTTTCACTACGTTTCCGTAAAATCAGGGTGCTTTTTTAACGTGAGTCTCTTTGCCTCTCACTACGTTTCCGTAAAATCGGGGTGCTTTTTGAATGTAAGACCCCTCGTCTCTCATTACACCCTACACCTACGATTTATTTAATCTTCTTCACTATCACTGTCTATTACTGGAATGTCATTTGTTTTCTTAAACAGATTGCTAATGGGCTACGAACAATTGGATGCTGCTGTCATATTGCTGCAATTATATATTATCTATTTCATGCAAGATATTTAGCGAAAATTTTGAAACCAGCAGAAATACTGAGCGATCTGTTTAAAAAAACAAATAACATTCCAGTAATAGACAGTGATAGTGAAGAAGATTAAATAAAATCGTAGGTGTAAGGCGTAATGAGAAGCGAGAGGTCTTACATTCAAAAAGCACCCCGATTTTACGGAAACGTAGTGAGAGGCGAAGGGACTCACGTTAAAAAAGCACCCTGATTTTACGGAAACGTAGTGAAAGGCGAGAGGACTCACGTTAAAAAAGCACCCCAATTTTACGGAAATATAGTGAGAGGCGAGGGGACTCACGTTAAAAAAGCCCCCAATAAGGAGTTTAAAACCGTACTGCAACCTCCACGTAGTAAACTCTGGAAACTATAAAAATTAAAAAGCATACATATTATAAGCTAATTGCAGACGTACATATGTGCTAGTAAATAAGTTACATCGAACACCCGCAACGCGGAATGGCACTGCACTGGTGCGCCGGAGTGACGCGACGCTTACAATTTTCGTATTTTTAACTATGTTCCACCATTTAAAAAAAATTGAAAAAAAATATATGTTATAGTGGACACTTTAAGAGAAATTTTCGTAAAAATTTCAAAGAAGTACCTCAAAAATATCACCCAAAAAAAATATTAAAAAGTTCAAATATTTTTTTTGGTCTTTTTTTTGACAAACAATTTGGACATTTTTTTGTTAATTAGTTTTATTAGTCTACATAACATATAATTTTTTCATCAAGATCGGTCAAGTGGTTTTCAAGAAAAATACATTTCTTTATTTTACTTTCTCCCTGCATAACTTATAAAAAAGTGGATTTTTTAAAATAATGTTTGGTGGAAAGTTTTATCATATTGGTACTAACTTGTGACATTAATGTCAGCTCTGTATGATCAAGGGCCAATTTCACATGCTTATTCCGCTAGGCCCTTTGGTTTTAATTTGATTCTTATTAAAACGTAATTTTGTTTAAATAATGTTTAAATAATATTTGCGGTAAAATTTGTTTTTTTATTTGTCGAACTTAACATGTAAAATATTTGATTCAAATTAAAAAAAAAATAATATAGTCATATAAGATTATATATGATCAGATCAGAATATTGCATCTCAAAGTATCCGATAGATGGCATTCGATGTGATCTGTTTCTCGTAATTAAAATTTGACAAAGAGTGTTATAAGATAACGGTATCAAGAAGACACGACACTGTCTCGGAACGACACAATTTTTGTATCAGTTATATCGTGAAGTCTACTCTTATAATAAAGTAGCACGCTTAAAAAATAAAATTTATATAATCTTGTTTAAGTTTAAATTGGTATAACTTTAAATTTAAAACAAAATTATATAAAATTCTAATAAGATCAAATAACATTTATATATGACAAATTTGACTTATATGACTTATATGATTATATTTGACTTATATGATTATATTTGACTTATATGATTATATTTGACTTATATGATTATATTTGACTTATATATGATTATATTTAACAAATTAATTTTGAATTTATTACCATATTTAATCCACATTTGGCAAATTAAAACCATATTAACTCTGCATTTCTTTTGGTCTGTGCGGCTGATTTTGCATATTTTAACAAAGCAAGGTCCAGTTTAATCCATATATAGATTAAATAAGATGAGGTACTTTAATTTGATTTAAATATGACATATTTAAATTATAATTGATTTGCATATTCGATTCTAATAAGATTCTTAATAAATTCATATAAGCTTTTAATACGGTTTTAATACAATCGTTTTTCGCGGAATAATGTAAGGAAGGTTGGGATTGAATTTGGCGATAATCGGTAAAACGGTTCTTTTTTAATAAAATTTAGAATTTTTGTAGAAAAATTTGTGCTTGCTCTAATTTCTGCAAATTTTGAGATATCGGTTTATTTCTAATTTTATTATATTTTTCAGTCTTTTTTACCCTTATATATTTCATATATAATTCTTTAAGATTAAGTTGATTAGATCCAGCTTTATACGCGATCAAAGATCCATCATTTTTTGTGAAATGCCTGTAATAGCTCTAACTTACGTAAATTTTAAGATATTGGGCTGTTTCTAATTTTATTATATTTTTCAGTTTATTTTATATTACAAAGTGCGTGGAATGTGGCTTATTGCGCGCGCGTCATCTGTGCGACGGATGGCCGATTCCGCACGCGCAAGAGATTTCTCACTCAAGGCCGTGCAGGAATAAGATATTTTCTGCGTGCGGGAATATCTTATTTCTGCACGGGTTCGAGTGGGAACTTGGCTATTTGTCGCACAGATAGCGCGCGCGGAATAGGCCACTTTTCTCTCACGCACGTAGGATATAAATATATTTTGGAAACCTTTCAGCACGGTTTCAGAAACATTTCAAGTGCAAGAATCGCGGATATTTTGCTATCCCAGAGATGTCTTAGAGCTGTTGCAGAAACATTTTGAAATATTTATGAAATGTTTCAACCTATCAAATAAAACATTTTTTAGATATTTCTGAAAGGTTCCTGTGCTGTATGAGCCTCCATTTTTTTATTGCATACTTATGTAGTTTTTCAACCTCGAGAGCTTTTTAAAACATTGTAATAAAATATTTTTTTATTAAAAGTACTTTTTGAATTATGGAGCTTGAAAGCCAGCGTTAGCATTACCCAAAATGTATCAAGTAGAAATTACACTGATTTACACCTCCTTTGTGTGCGTGTGCGTGCGTGCGTGCCAGCGTGTGTGTGTGTGTGTGTGTGTGTGTGTGTGTGTGTGTGTGTGTGTGTGTGTGTGTGTGTGTGTGTGTGTGTGTGTGTGTGTGTGTGTGTGTGTGTGTGTGTGTGTGTGTGTGTGTGTGTGTGTGTGTGTGTGTGTGTGTGTGTGTGTGTGTGTGTGTGTGTGTGTGTGTGTGTGTGTGTGTGTGTGTGTGTGTGTGTGTGTGTGTGTGTGTGTGTGTGTGTGTGTGTGTGTGTGTGTGTGTGTGTGTGTGTGTGTGTGTGTGTGTGTGTGTGTGTGTGTGTGTGTGTGTGTGTGTGTGTGTGTGTGTGTCAGCAAAGATAAAGATTCCACAGTTCGTCACACTAGCCCAAACCCTTATTGCTATGTTTGCGTGTGCCAGCAGAGATAAGTACTATACATACACGCACACGCACACGCCGCACACGCCGCACACGCACACGCACACGCACACGCACACGCACACGCACACGCACACGCACACGCACACGCACACGCACACGCACACGCACACGCACACGCACACGTACGCACCCGCGCACACGCACGTGCGCACACAAAAGAGACATAAATCCGACCGTGTAATCTCTACTCGGTATACCTTGGACCTTGGGTAATGATAATGTTGAAGGTACTATAACTTTCAAGCTCCATAACTCAAAAAGTATTTAATAAAAAATTATTTTGTTATATTCTTTTGAAAGGCTCTCAAAGTAAACTACATAATATGCAATAAAAAATAGGTTTTTATTTAAAAACTTCAAGGTAATCTTTATGTGATTTTGATAACACTATTCAAGGTTATACTAATATTGCTATGTAATGCATTACTTAAGACCTTACAACTCTTGCATAAAACATTTTTTTGAAAATGCAATTTTTGTACAATTAAAGGGTTTGAACACTTTTTGTACCCCTTGTATAATTATCACCATTCACCATTTTAAACAAGAAAGAACGTGTGACAATGATACATTTTTTGAATTATTATTTAGAGTTTTTTCACATTTTAGATGTTAAAGTTGAGTTAATCTTCAATAAATCCTTTTTTTTATATAATAGTTTTAAAATATCACTAAGAAATATGTAAGACTGGAGAACATCAATTGATTTTTGGGTGACTCGTGAGACTAGCACAGCTTAAGCATTGACGCAAAAGTTGTAATACATTATTTTTATTAGAATATAAATAATTATATTCGACACGAGCTGAAGAGCATGTCAAGAAGGAATGCAGTTCTATATATATATATATATATATGGGGCATTCCATGCCAACTCAACCAATGATTGTCCCCGACCATTTTTTATTTGGCCAAAATTTTTTTGGGTTTTTCTACTGAATAAAAGTAGCTTCCATGATTTTTTTTAGATTTTTATCTGTACTCATACTTAAGTTATGGATTTAAAAAAAAATGCAGTTTAAAATTTGGAAAATTTCAAATGCCTGTAACTTTAAGAAAAAAAAAGATATTGTAAAAAATAAGGTAGTCTTCTTTTCGTTTTTTACTTTTTTGAAGAAAATATTGAAAAAATGTTTAATGGGCAATATGACTTTTTTTTTAGGATTTAAGTAAAAAAGTTTTTCTCAGTGCAACCGTTTTGATTTTTTTCAAAAAAATCTTACAAATTCTAGACTTAATTTCAAAATTTTTAAGACGTATAAGAAAATGGGATTCTAATAACCTCGATTTTTTAAGGGACTTTTTCTTTATTTTTTTTTCGAAAATAATTTTTTTTAAATAAGATGACATGGCTATCAAAAAATTTGATAAATTTATGGATAGCAATCCTGAAATTTCTATCCATAGGTAAAGAGAAAATTCGAATATTTTCTATTTTTTAATTGCATTTTTATTTATTTTTATTATTAAATTACTTTTTTTAATAGGATATTATAAATTGGGGAACTTTAACGGTTAGCATGCAACAATTAAATTATATAGTTAATGAAAAAAACGTATATTATCTGTGAAAATAGCAATCAGATTTATTTGAAAATGAAATAAATAAATAAGAATCAAAATAAAAGATAAACATAAAATAAATAATAAATATATCAAAAAATTATGCCATATTATATAACGTTTATACTATTTATTTATTTTTATTTTTTTAAATTATTTTATGTGATTTTACATCATTACATCGAGAGAATATTTTCACATTGAAATTTCCATTGTTATCAGGTATAACGCAATGAATTTTTTATGGTATTTTTTATGACATATCGATATCATTGCGTATAGATCGAAATTTCAGGATTGCTGTCTATAAATTTATCAAATGTTTTGATAGCCATCGGTAGTCTATCTTATTTAAAAAAAATTATTTTCGATAAAAAAATGAAGAAAAAGTCTCTTAAAAAATCAAAATTATTGGAATTTCATTTTCTTATACGTCTTAAAAATTTCAAAATTAAGTCTAAAATTTGTGAAATTTTTTTGAAAAAAATCAAAACGGTCGCACTGAGAAAAACACATTTTTTACTTAAATCCTTAAAAAAAAACAGTTATATTGCCTATTAAACATTTTTTCGATATTTTCTTCAAAAAGTACAGTGAAAAACGAAAAAAAGACTACCTTATTTTTTACAATATCTTTTTTCTTTTTAAAGTTACAAGCATTTGAAATTTTCCAAATTTTAAACTGCATTTTTTTTTAAATCCATAACTTAAGTATGAGTAGAAATAAAAATCTAAAAAAAAATCATGGAATCTACTTTCATTCAGTACAAAAACAAAAAAATTTCGGCCAAATAAAAAATGGTCGGGGACAATCATTGGTTGAGTTGGCATGGAATGCCCCATATATACATATATTTTATATATATATATATATATAAAATATATTTATATATTATATAATATATATATATATATAATATATATACGCCTCTATATATATATTGTCACGACTTTTTGCACTCCCGGACCGCTCCGGGGCGTGAGCCGGATCAAAAGGACTTAGGAGAGCGGGATGGTTGGCCTCTCTAGTGATTTCCTCGCACCTCCGATACTCCACGAAATGTTCCGAATGTTAGACGCGTACCTTCGCGTCCACGAAATCGCGAAAACCTAAACGAGACGCGAAACGAAGTGTGGAGGTGCGGGGAATCGGCTAGCTTGACCTAATCACGGGCGGGGTTAATGAAGGGCGGCACGGCACTCGGCGGGGTGACACGTTAATTTCATACTCAGTCAGATAACAAAGAATATAACATTTATTGAGTACTGGTTGTCGAGAAAATAACAGCGTTTATCCAACCGGCTTCGATCAAACACAAGCTAATTTCGATAAATAAATCAAGAATAGCCGGTGGCGGGGTGTCGAGACTCATTTAACAGAACTAATATTACTGCGGACGCGAGACACCCACGGAGTATTAATTGGGTCTCTAATAAACCCGCTGAAGGTTCTATTCTCCAACAATTAATAATATGATATGAATAATATGAATAATAATAAGACGCTTAACATCACTCACGAGAGTGAGGTTCAACACAAAATGTCGCGAAATAAGGGTACGTCACGCTTGGATTGCGTGGAGACCACGTCCGGGACCGTACGAAAACTCTGTCGCAATAATATCTTAGCTTAACGCGAGATATTCGGCTCGGGCGCAACGGGGAGGCGCCGAGTCATTTAACCAAGCCAGTCGCGATACCGCTAATAATGTTGGGCGCCAGGTGTGGAGAAGGCCACACCACCGTTGACTCGAAGTGCGCATCTAATATCCACGGAACGCCAGGAAGAACTACGCAATTAACATCTAAACGCACGAAGCGTGTGAACGCCGGTACTTTATTAACGCGAGTATAGGACGCAGCGCAAGTAATACCGGACGCAAAGTTTCTCAACGCGAGAGCACAATTCTCAGCCCGTAATAACGAGATCCGAACACCGATCGATACGCTAACACCGACGCTCGAACACCAGAATTTCCCGACGCGAAGAAACGGTACGCAATTGACGAACTACCGGCCCGTATGCGGCCGTACACCAAGGTCGCGAGGACAACGCAATATACTCGCGATACCGAACTCATTAACGCCTATCGCGATCTCCAAGGATTCGCCACAACGCTTGTACCACGGTTCCGCGGCCACGATACCATCCCGAGGCCCTTCGCTCTCGTTATCGATCGCGAAATTACACTCAATCTTAACGTACGTTATCCCGAGCGAGAGCGTGTACCGGAGGGCAGTGTCGTGGCTTTACATATCGCGATTTACGGGCAACCTCACCGGGAATACGCCTCCTCCTGGGCTCCTCGCCGTCGCCTTCCACCACGATCCTCGATCCTCCATACGAATATCGAAATACCCGACTCGGGGTGGCTATCGCGTATCTTACAAAACGATTCTCGCCGACGGACGACCAGAGAGTGAAAACGCTAGGCCCGCTCGATTGCGGAATCGATAAGGTACCCCTTCCTGAGGGGCGCGCGAGCCAATCGGGCGCGAGCTTGCAAGCCCGCGGTGTCCCGGCGCAGTGCTGTCGATACGAGATCCTTCGGGGGCGTGCAGCGGTCCCTCGGCGGCGTGCGACTCCTCAATTCTGTCCTTAGCAGCGGACGGAATTCGGTTCTCGCCGGTGTGTCTCCGGTTTGACCCTGGGGCGGTGATCAGTCACCCCGTAGGTCGATGTTTTGTAGAGATCCTTTGCTGAAGCCGGGTGTTCACCCATGCGCTTGGGGCCCCGCTATCGGCGGCCTCGTCCGTCGCTGCCGTACGTGCCGCCCGCCTGCCGCGCTGCTCTCGCCAGCCCGCGATCTCTGCTGCTTCCGCGTTTGCCACCCCTCCCGGGTCATCGATCGTCCTTGATTTTCCTCGCCACGTACTCCCTCGAAGGTTTGCCGTGGTGTGGGTGAGGTGCCGCGCGTATTACATTGCAAAAAAAAAGAACGTCATCAGAACGTGGAAACGCAATTAATTATGACCCCTGGAGATCTCGCCGTTGCCTCCCTGGTCCGTCCCTGGGCGCGAAATTCCGCGTCTTGTGACGGCGGCGGGGCGCCGCGACGATGCGGCGAGCCGCAACGTCACAATATATATATATATATATATATATATATATATATATATATATACTGATTATCTAATTGTAAGTGCATGCAATTCTCTACTTCTATTTCTGGATTTCATATACAACGTATCTTTTTTAATTATACTACCTATCAGTGATCGGCAAAAATTCTGTTTTTAGTAATGATATCGGCGATTATTTTTAATTAATCAAAAATAAAAAATTTAAATGTTTTTAATTTTAATTAACAAAAAATTGGTAATTAATAAAATACTAAGCTCTAAATTTAAAATAATTATTAATTAATTAAAAATGTAATACTCTGTTTAAAAAATTAATAAATAATCAGAAATATATTGCTCATAATTTAAAAATTGGCAATTATATAAAATAAATTGTCAGTTTTTATAAAAATTACATTAAAAAAAAAAATATTTTTAATTTT
This sequence comes from Temnothorax americanus, assembly GCF_048541705.1. NCBI lineage: Eukaryota > Metazoa > Arthropoda > Insecta > Hymenoptera > Formicidae > Temnothorax > Temnothorax americanus. The sequence continues at coordinate 27,105 of NW_027509245.1, read as the reverse complement.
TTAAAAAATTAGTAATTTTTAAAAAGTAAATTATTTGAACAATTAGTAGATAACTATTAGAAAATATATTACTAATTTTTTAGAAAATTAGCATTTATTAATTTGTAAAGTATTCGTTTTTAAAAGTACATTAGTTGCAGTAGAAATGAAACGATGACGTTAACTATACTAAATAATTTTTTTCTACTGAAAATTCGTGTCTTTTGGGAAAATTTGCAATTACTAGATGAACTATAATTTGACGATGGTCTCTTGCTCTCTCTTAAGGCCATCGCGCACAAAATTGCATAGGCTGCATAAACATAGCATAAGACCGCTGGACCGGCTGGACGAATCTTATGTAAATTAATATGGCAACTTTATACTGGATGCTCATTGGTTTAGCGGTCTTATGCTACGCTATACCTGCTTTCTACACTCATATCCGTCAAGAATAAATTACTGGCTTGTCAAAAAATAAAGTTACAATTTTGTAAAAAGTTAGTGTTTGGATTATTGACAAGTTTGCAGTTCGCTTTAAGCCAATTTTTGATGTTGAAAATGAAGGACGGATTAGCGCTGTAGCAGCAGCTTCACATTCTAAATTTAAATTGAACTGGCTCAATTGTTTAAGTCGCTCAGTGCAAGCAAATGTTATAGTAGCAATAAAAGAAGCACTTGCTTCTGTGTCGAGTAGAGTTGAAGATAAAAAAAAAGATGATAGTGTAGCTGAGGATGATTTTTTTGACTTTACATGTGATCATGATACACCTGATGTAGTCGAAACTTTTGGGGCCTCTGATGTAGAAGCAATTATTCAGAAATTTAGTACTGAAAGTAGGAATGATCTCGAATTACTTAATTTATATACTATTGTTAAGAAAGTTTTTCTCAAATTTAATACACCTTTACCATCTTCTGCACCAGTAGAAAGACTTTTTAGTTACGCTACAATGTTTAATTTACCTAAATTTAATAAATTAACTGATGAGAATTTTGAATTAAGAGTAATTATAAAGTGTAATTCGAGTGTCGCTAAAAAAATAGTATTATTTACTTAGAAAACACGTGATTCTCTTAAATAGTTTGGGCTTAAATTGTTTAAGGCTCCTGGGTACTCGTCGCGGCCATGTTGGAATGTGAGAAGAAGTAAGAAATGACACGTTGAAAATTCTTGCGTAGTATTTCCAAATAAAAAGATATTTGCTTAAAATAACACTATAGATCACTTCAGCACACTTTAAAAATACGCCGAGTTGAGGTTAAGTCTACCCCTTTTCCTTGATAGTAATAAACAGCCGTAAAACGAATGTGATACGATGCAGGTTTGTGCGCAGGCCTAGATTTCGTATTATATGGGGCTGAGTCGAGGGCTGAGTCTCAACAGATCGCAGCGTGGTAACTGCTCTACCGAGTACAACACCCCGCCAGGTACCTAAGTCGTCTACAGACGATTCCGAGTCTCGACATCGAACTCGCGAAACTCATGTTCGACCGTTAGACGCCGTGCCGTCGTAAGCGGTGAGATCCCGACGACGGGCAGAAGCGCCGTACGGCAAACCGGGCTCGTGCGACGACCGGGTCTCCCGTTTAAGGGGGACCGGCCGCCTAGTAGTGTGTCACATTGTTTTGAGCCTTTCGACTCACGAGACTCCTAGAGATATCATTGCCACCTTTGACTAGAGAGGATACGGCCTTAGAGGCGTTCAGGCATAATCCCACGGATGGTAGCTTCGCACCACCGGCCGCAACTGTAGGGCAACCATACATTCCCATTGACCGCCATTGAACACTCAAGGGCACATTTTCATAAGGGAGAGCTTAAAAAAAGAAATTTTTATTTGAACATTACCGCAGTAACATTATCTTCAACCGTTGAAGAGAAATGACTAGAAAATTGAAAGGTGTTGGATGGTGTTGAAATATTAATACAAAGTTTTGTATCCAAAAAAAAGAAACAGCTTTTATTAGACTCTACATGTGTTCGAATTATATGGATGCTTAGTGAAGGAGGTCCTGTAGATTGGCCGGTCCGATCTCCTGATTTGACATCTATGGATTATTTTTTATAGGGACGGATAATTTATCTTCATTTGTTAAACTTGAAATTACAGATAAAGTGAAAGAATATGCGAGATATCGTGCGTTAGTGTAAAATGACCCTGACCATCTTACCCACAAGTAAGATTGGCCGTTTTATCCAAAAGTGCAACCGCATGAACAAAGTATAAACAAAATCTTTAGTGAACTTAAATCAAACATTTCTGAAATGTTTCGGATTTCAGGTTTACTAGATAAAATGTATAAATGATTAGGAACATTCCATGGAAAAGAGAAAAATACCAAATGAAACTTGGACTCACCTTAGATTAAAACATACAAAAATAGGAAATTACTTATTTTGTCCTCACAGAAAGCGTCATTTACTCTACTATGCACTAGCGATCTTTACAACATTTAGACTCCCGATTATAGCGTTGTGTATTCAGTAAAAACTATTAGGGGGAGGCCGTTTTATCCGTTTTACACATTTCCCCTGTTTTTTTTTTCAAATACGAAACTTTGTGTTATTATTTCAATTTTTCTCACCTTTCACTTTTCATCACCTTTTAATTTTCTAGTCGTTTTTCGTCAACGTTTAAAGATACTGAGATTATGTAAAAAAAAAGATATTTTTTTCAAGCTCTGTCCAGTGATACCCTGCTTGCACGACAAATGTTTCCATTTAAGATTTCAAAGTTAATCCCAGTTGTCACTACTTCCGGTCAGTTCCGGAAAACGAAAATACTTTTATTCGATTCTTTAGATAGGATTTAGGGCTTAAAATTTCTGTCTAACTTCATCTCGCGTTTACGTATATACGTCTTTATTTCAGCTATACGCCAAAAAAGGATTTGGTTCACAATTCTTACTTAAAACACATATCCATCCACACATCATCCATCTTTCTTCTTTATATACCCGCCGCTATACATTGTTTTTTTTTTTTTTACAACCGCTCTAAAGCTGTTTCCATTACTGTCCTTACTCACGCTCTTTCCTAAATTATCTCTTCCTCTCTTTTCTTTTCCTTTATCCTATCTTTTCTATAGCATTCCTTTCTCCTTTTCCATAATCTATTTAACACCTTTTTTTTTCCATTTTAAATTTGTCATCGCATATGTTCACTAATATCTCTTTGTTATTCCTACTTAGATTCTCAAACCACATACTTGTAATATTGCACTCGCTTATATAATGCTCATCTCGCGTTTACGTAAAAATCGGATGGAACGGGTGATCTAATACACCCTGTATATAAAACATAAATTAAGAATTAAGCAACAACTATAATTCAAAGATATACATTATCTGTTCATAATTTTATTATAACTTGATAAGTTGTTTCAACACATAAATAGTATAAATATAAATATGAATATAAATAGTAATTATCTAAAAAAAGGATATTTTCCAAATCATTTTATCATATTTAGGAAGATATTGATAAAAAATAACTAAAAAAAAATAAATGTAATAAGATAAATAAATTAAAAAAATTAATGAAAAATTATTTTGTGCAATTATATGTATAGATCTTTGAAATCAGAGATTAATTTTAAAATTTATATATTAGTTTTATTTATCTATTTTAACTTCTTAATGTTTGAAGAAAGATAAGATTATATGAAAAATGTCCTATGTAAATGTTAATATACTATTACATAATTACATACTGCTCGACTTTTTTGTGTTCTATTTTTGTGACGCGTCATCCAAACATACAGTTATACAAATGATTATAGAATCACATGTGTTAATGTTATCAAATTGAAATTTTAACTGAAGGTAGAGTATGAATGTAGCTCTCGGTCAACTGTAGTCTCGTTTTTACAGTGTTACCAGTTGTTGAGAAAAAATTCAATCTCATTACTTTTTAGACAGACCACGTGTATTTAATAAATAGAATAAAGTAATTTTTGGTTAATTAATTTTGTTAAAATTTAAAATTTTTTTCATTTTTGCAGCCGGTGCTATTATTTTGCACATAATTATATATTTAGATTTAAAAAATGCTTATAAATATGTTTTCTTTATTCTTTATTTGAAAATTACGTATCTAAATAAATTTTTGCCAAATAACTGAACTTCTTTCTAATTTATATTTACTCGTACATATTTTTCACAATTATATTATTCTAAAAACATTAATAATTGTTAAATTAATATGTTTTTTATAGTATTAATATACAGCAAAATTTCTATAGATCCATGCTTGGTTTTTAATAAAAAAATTATATATTTTAACAATATAAACTAATAATGGTAACAAAATGTTTAAGAACAATAAAAAATTAGATTCTACTAGAAAACCACAAAATAATAATTTTTTAAAATTAAATAAGTTTTTTTACAAAACAAAATATAAAATTTCTATAGTTTCATTGATATATTTTGCAACTAATTACTTGTCCCAAATCATGCCAATAATAACAAGAAAAAATGTTGCCATGAGCAGCGAAGGTGGATTTTTGATGATGTGGGCAGCTTTTAATTATAATTCTAAGACACCGATTTGCAAAATTACAACTAAAATGAATGCGAAGACATATACAGAAATAAATAATCAACGGCAATGCGAGTCAGGCGCGGTAGGTACTTGGTGCAAAAATATAGAAATTAAAAAGTAACGAATTACAGTGTATAATATATGTAAAAAAAGACTGTACTGTAAAATTCGTAATTTATTGCATATCCCCGCAGGGTTCGCAATCTACTACCAATACTATCCTTCTTCTCTCACTTTAACCCTTTGGACCAACGGCTTAACGTCTCTTTCCAAAAGACGGAGCCTAGTTTTCTCCGCACAAGAGCCTATCTTGCACGGAGAGGCACAGCTATCGGAAAAACATTCCATGCTTCATGGCTCTAGTGGACTCGAACCTGGTTCCTCAGATTACAAGTATCGTTTGAATTCCCTTGATAATTTACTTTTGCTGTCGATTGCTTCGTTGGTTGCAGAATTTTAACATTTTGAGACCGTTCATATGATTGTAAGGACGACATACGCTCAAATAAAAAATCCTTGAATTGAGTCCACAAAGGAGGAGTTTTAGATGAGCCTAATTTAGATTCCCATAATTTAGCAGTTTCTGAATCTAATTTTTGTGAACATATGAAGACTAAGAAATTGTCTCACGTATTGACTGGACGCTCCAAAGTTTCAAAAGTACGATATAGTTGCGTTATGTTAGAATATAAAAACTCAATTTCCTTAGCGGACTCTTTCGTCATACGTTTAAGATTCATTAAGGATTGTAATGTAGTGTTAACATGTAACCGAGTGTTCTCGTAAAACGCTGTAAGTGAATCCCAAGTTTTCTTAAAATTGTCCGCCGTCAACGTAGTATGTTGTACCAATTGAAAAGCTGAACCTTTTAAGAGGGTTTTTAAATATTGCAATTTTTCAATATCTGGTATGTGAGAATTATCAATCACTACTGAAACGAAGAGTCCTTTGAAAGGAAGCCATTTTTCTGGTTCTCCATTGAATGGAGGAATCACAATTTGAGGTAACTTTGTATGTGGAAAGAAATGTGTATTGGTACTAGGAAGAGAGATCGTTTGTGTAGATGATGACCCAGTCACTGAAGTCTGATCTAAATCAAGCAGGGAAATAAATTTTCCAAGCGCCTCAAGATAACTCTCTTTAGTGGCATTATATACATTTTCATCAAAATAAGAATGATTATGAACTTCTACTTGTTCTTCAATTAAAAGTTCAAGGATTGAAACCGAGATAGCATAATGAATTAGAGAGAACTGATTCCAATCATCTTTGAGGTCTGACAGCCGATTGTGAATACGTTGATTGGTGACGTTAGTCGAGCCAATCCTTACCAAGTTATTATAGGAATCAGTTATTGATTTACTGAGCGCTAAAAGCTGCTCTATCTTACTAATGATATGTTCCATCCTCATGATTATAATCGTATGAAATATTTCACGAGTAAAGAAAACGATTTTGCAAACTGCACTGTACACAAAGTTTTGTTTCTATCTTACTTCGTGCTTTCTTTCACACCATATGACTGTATTCCAGTATTTTATTACTTTTACTTTAAATATTTATATTAACTGATTGCCGTGTATCCGGCTCGAAGGACCAAAAAATGTACACAACCCGTATAGATCGTGGGCTATGGCGGTGAAGGAAACACTGAGTTTTAATTATTGACAAAATAGAATATATTTAGAGAATATAGCAGGATAATTTTCAATTATATTCATAAACCATTATGGCAAAATTCAATAATCACATTAATCCAGAATCAATATATAATTCACATTGTAATAGTCCGTTCAATGAAAGGAATATAAACATTAGTTGAATGTATGATCTCAATTTGAAACTTGAAACGTAAAATAATTATATATTACAAGGTAATGATAAAGAAAGAATTAATATGTTATGATAACTTTGAATGTATCTTTAAATTATTTAATCACTGAAAAGACTATTAGACATGACAAAAAAATGATATCACAATCAATAATTAACTAAAATAATCATTCATACACAATTTATAAATGAATAACGCGTTGAATAGTAATCTTCATTAAACGCATTAATTCAACATCAATTAGTGAAAACGCATCGAAGATTTCAAAGTATTTCACATAAATCGATGTATTGTGTGTTAAATCTTTAATTATAATTTCTGAATAAATGAGCATTAAATACGTTAACAAATCTCTTTCAGAACAATTGAAGCAATATACATCTTATCTTAAACATTTCACGCATTATAATTCGTATTGATTAAATAAATGAATCTCTTCGCAAATATGTATCGAGAAAGATGTGAAATTAATTATCACAAAAAATAGAATCAAACACATCGCAAGCTTGCATAATTTACTTTACTTGGCCAAAATAAAATAGCACGAATGAACAATCAAAAAATGGTTGCAACCCGTAAATAAATATCTTGAGTACTCAAGTGAAAAGAACGATTATTGTTCCGGTCAATCAATGCTTCGCTAGAGCGCGGAAGCCTGTTAAACGTCCTTTACTAGACGGTAAATCTCTCGAGATTTCTGAAACCAAAGATCGAGTAGACTGTAGACTTTTCCGACAATCTTTATCTTATTCGTGATCATGGCTTCTATCAGAAATCTAAGAGTTACCTGAATATTACTGGACGGTAGATCTCTCGAGATTTCTGAAACCAAAGATCGAGTAGACTGTAGACGTTTCCAACAGTCTTTATCTTAGTCGTGATCGATGGCTTCTATCAGAAATCTAAGAGTTACCTGAATACTGGTGTCCACCGTGTGTGGATGCACTTCTAAAAGAGTCGTTTCCTTTTCATTTATCCATATCATATCGTCATCATCAAGAAACGGAGTAATGGCGTCGATCTCTCAGACGTTTGAGAATGAAATCGAGCCCTGGTTCTGCCGTGCCGGCCGTGCGTCAATTACAGTCCCTTGGATCGTCTCGTACTTCTCATTACAGTCCCTCGGATCCTCTCGTACTTCTCAATCGATTACTTAGAGTTTCACAACTTATCGTCAGAACGACTCACATTAATACAATACCGAATTCAGAATATACGGCAGAAAGTCAGAAACATGTCTTCACTTATTGATAAACAAGAAACGAATAACGCCGGTTGCCCGGGCCGCAAGCTTGTGCATGCACGCGCGCTTTCTTCTTCACGCGGCAATTACATGAATTGAATATCGATAAGTCGCGCCTCTAGCGCTTTACGTTATACAATTTTTCTAGGGAACTAGATTCGCCAACTGAAGTGAGTTTACAAAATCGCTAGTACCTCCCATGAAACATCATAGATGGCAACATTCACCCTTTTCCCCTCAATGTCTTATCGCGTTTTCAAACAAGTTTTATTTTTTAAAAATAGTTGCACAACAATTATTTTTCAAAGCAATATACATATTTTCTTTGCAATTGGCGCAATTTAATTTAAAGATTTTACATTTTTTTTTTTAATGTATGTCACTTGAGTTGAGTTAGGTAATATAATTTTGTGAAGAAAAAATAAAGCTACCACTTAGGTTGGATTTTTGAATTTACAAAATACATTGCGTGTACTTGGCGCTTTTTTTTACCTTTTTTGAAAAAGGTAATTTTGTACTGATATCACGCATTTTGTAGTATTAAGCAGAGATCGGCAAAAAAATTTTTATTTTTTATTTTTTTATTATTTACAAAATTAGCAAAATAACAACAAATTACAATTTTATTGAATTAGCAAATTAATAATTAATCACAAAAAAATTATTATTTACATAAAAATTAATAATATTTAAGTAAAAGTGAATTATATGTAGATTATTTAAAAAATTGGTAATTTGTCAAAGAAAAATTTCTAGTTTGTGAAAGTTAATATTTAGGTAAAAATGAATTAATTTTTTTTGTAAACTGGTAACTAGTAGAGGACGAGCGTGGCCTAGTAGACAGCGCATTGGTCTATTGAGCCGAAGTCCCGGGTTCGAGCTCCGGTAGAGCTAGAAAAATTATACATATTTGCTCGTTCTCCACTCGGAAGGCAATGGCAAACGACCGAGAGTATTCTTGCCATAAACACTTCTAAAAAAAAACCATTCGGAATCGGCGTTAAACTGTAGGTCCCATAAAACAATGTGTATAATCTATGTGCGCAACACATGTATATGAAGAGAAGTCACCACGCTCGGACACGAGTAATAGGACTGAGGATGAATTAGTAGAATAATATTCTTTATTATTAAAATAATTAATAGTTTATCAAAAATAAATTACTATTTATTAAAAAATTAATAATTAGTAGAAAATAATTATTAATTTTTTTAATAATAAATAAATAGTTTCAGGTAAATTATTTTACTTATATTTTAAAAATTATTAATTGGTTAAATATAAAATAAATAATTTAATTATTGCAGTCAAATGTGGTTTAAAAAAGGTAATTTAAAGAAGAGGGCTTCCTCACCAATTTGGCTAAAATTTCACAAGTTTGTGTATTTTGGTGCATAAAACATTAATCTATAAGTTAAAATTGTCGCTCGCAATTAGAAAAAGAGTTATTAAGTACTGAAATTGATAGTTGCGTGGTTAAATTGTCTGTTATATCGACATATTGTAGACGCACATGATCATGCGTAGTGACGTAAAAGTATATGAAGTTACAGTAATAATACAGTATAACGGCACCCTGTCCTATAATAGTCCGGCGCCTTACTTTAATTATGCGCTATTTGACTTGTATTTATTATACTTTGTATTTATAAGACTTTACAATATACCAACTATTTTCTGCTTTAAGAAGCATAGACTCTACTTCTATTATCTTTTTTAACTATATGGTTAAGAAAGATAATAGAAATAGAGTTAATGCTTTTTTTTAAACAGAAAATAATTGGTATATTGAAAAGTCTATATAAATACAAAGTCAAATAATAGCGCATAATTAAAGTATTATAGGACAGGTTGCCGTTATACTGCACTATTACTGTAATTACATGTACTTTTACGTCACTACGCATGATCATGTGCGTCTACATCATGTTGGTATGACAGACATTCTAACCACGCAACAGTCAATAAGTAACGTTTTCCGTGTTCAATTTTTCGCTAATGAACACATAATCATAATTTGTGTTGTTATCTTAATCCTTACATGTCACCTCCAACTTTGGAATATGATAACAAATAATATGATGAATTGAGAGTTTAAGGCCGCAATGTACTCAAATAAATGTTTCAGGCGAGACTACAGGTTTCGCGATCGTAATGTCCATTTTTGAAATCAGAGCGACAAAATTGAGTCGACTCTAAACTAGTCACTTCCCTCGACAAATTCTAGGAAATTCCTCACATCTATAATCCCTACATCCATAATCACTTACGACGTTGAGGTTTGAGAGGGGAGAATGTAACAGTATTATATTCCTCTCAACATCGACGTGATCCGACTCGTCGGGAGTTCCTATATACAGATATTATTCTATTATTCTATATTCTATCCAAAATGTGTAATACCGATACTTCAGATGCGGTACCTCACAAATAACTCTATATAATGTGTTCTATATAACGTATAATATCAATATCTAAAACGACCTCACCTAAAATGTTTTGTATAATATGCAATACCGTATGTAATAATACTTAAATGATTATTTAAATTGACTCAGGCGAGTAAGAAACGTTACACAAAATTTAAGGTGGACGATGTATAAAATAGACTATCGGTGGGGAACAACCCGTGCCAGCTGAATGTAAAGGCGAAAAGGAGATAGCGATATATTAACCGCACTCAGACTCGACCAACAAGGCGGACAAGGACGCCAAAGCAACCGGCCCCGGAGAAAGCCGACGGGGCTGCCCGAATATTTGCGACCTAAGCAACCGGCCCACCGGTGAAATTTATGAGATGCGCACGCGCTAACTATCCAGCTCACGCTGGGCCTCTGCCGGAGCACCGGACTGCTGGAGAATTTACTCTCCGGAAAGCCGTACTGCGATTCACTGTAATTCCGGGAGTTGTTCCCCCGATAAGTCGGACTGCCGTCGTTCACCTGCTGCAATTGTACCGTCGATTATTCGGTGATGAGAGACATTATATTGTGGAAGCGATTGTTGATCGTGAGTAAGAATCTGTTGAGAAGGAATTGTAATCGGCAATCGTATTGTAAGTAACATATATTATTTAATCTGTATTCTCCTACTTGAGACAAATTATAAATGAAATCTAATAATTGTAAACGAATTATAATATATTATTCAAATTTAATGTAATTACTTTTAATTCATATTTGAGGGTCTGTCCAACTATCCACCCCTGAGTTTCTATTTGTTCATGTATACTTTTATTTTATAATAATTGGTTTATTATAATGATTGGTTGGCGCCCAGTAATAAATATTAAATTTAGAGTCCCGGCAGCTATAGACCCGGCCGCGTCGGGTGAAGGTTGTTTGTACAATAATAATTGCTAAATTTTAATAGTAATAATAAAATAAGTTAACAATAAGGTTCAAAATCAAACGGCCTGTCTTAGTTTATATCGCGAAGATCCACAAGAATTTGGCGATACATTTTAACTATATCGGCCGAATAGACGTATTTGTATCGTCGCTATCGCGAGATTATCGACGAGATATATGTTTGTTTTTTTGGACCAACATGCAAATGGTCGTTGAGGGAGGTGCCGTTGGAGGTGATGCTCGACGCGTTGAACACGACGCGAAGACGCGTGGTAGCGCTATCTTCCCGAATCACACCGTAGTGAGGAAGATAGACGCTTTGTTTGTTATCTTGAAACCTCGGTGCCGGTTGCATGTGCCCAAGGCGTTCGTACTCGGAGAGAAAGTCATTTATACTTCTTCGCGACTTCTGGTTTATCGCGAAGTCGGCGGATCAACGCGTTTAACATTTTTTTAGCTTGAAATCGTGAATCACCGATATCGAGAGGAGGGCTTTTTTTGAATGGGAGACGCACGACGTATATCGTCCTGCGGCATTGCGAGAGTGAGTCGAGCAAAAATCCTCCTCGCACTGTTTTTCTTGCGGCGTAAGAATAGATTGTCGCAGAAGTTCCTCAATTTTCCAAAAACGACGAAGTTCATCCTCGAGCGAGAAAGCGCAAACAATATGACGAGTCAAAACACGAGGAATTTTTGCCGAAGATTGATCATTGAGCGCGGACGAATTGACGAGTCCCGAGATGACCCATCCGAAAACGGATTTCTGAGCGACAAAGTTGTCCGATTCCTCTCTTGCAAACGCTATCGCGAATAATCTCATTATAGAGATCGGCTCCAATAATGAGATTTATGGGGTCAGGACTCGTCGGATCCGTGTCTGCTAGCGGTAAATCGGAGAGATAAGAGAGTGACGAAATATCCGCGTTTTGTTTCGGAGTATACGAGGTCAATGATTTTAAAATAAAAGCGGTTGTCGAGAGCGACGGGGTGAGAAACGCGCGCGGGGAAATGAAGATATTTGTCGCGTGTTGAAAGATCCCTGCATGAACTCCGCCGACGGCGGAAATGGAAATTGGCATGCGAATGCGTTTGACTCGCAGGATTTGCGCTAAGTTCTTCGAGATGAACGTCATCTTGGAGCCTTGATCGAGTAGCCCTGACTACGGCGGTGCAGCCGGACGAACCGCGTACCGTGACCTACGCCGTCGCCAGTAGGACCGGTAATCGATTTTAAATCGGATATTTGAGGCGGCAAGCAATTAAGCGGCGCAGTTCCCGTGGAACTGGAGCAAGAATCCGAGTCAGAATGTAACATTGTATGATGTTTTTTATGACAACGCGACATAAATATTTACTCCAACATTCCTGGACGGAATGCTTAACGCTTAAGTAATTAAAACAACGTTTAACATTTTTATTGATAAAAGCAGGACACAGATTTATAAAATGTTGGGCTTGACACAACGGACACGGGGTCGGGTTATTGGCGACAGCGGTGGCGGCGTGCACTCGCGAGGCGGTCACGGGTTTTGAAGCGGTTTTGGTAGATAAGACGATCGCACAGTCTTCTAACGCGCGAGTACAAGATTTAAGGAACCGACAAAGATCGTCGTATGACTGCGAAGCATCGGTATCGCTCGCCTTTACGTCCCACGCCTTACGCATTGTTGGATCTAATTTTTGCACAATGAAATGAACAAGAACATCGTTCCACAATTTGTCGAACCGGCAATTTAAAATTTTCAGGGAAGCTACCGCGATATTAACTTTATCATATAAGATCTGCAACTCTGAAGCAGATTCGCGTGTGATAGTTGGTAAATCGATTAACGTGGAGATATGTACGTCAAGAGACTTTTGCTTGTTCTCGTAACGCGTGGTCAGAGCGTGCCAAGCAATTTCAAAATTATTTACGGTAACAGTGATATTAGAGATGCACTCTGATGCGCGACCCTTTAAACATGAGGCTAAAAAATGCATATGAGTGAAATCATTTAGATCCTTGTTATTACGAATTAACGCCGTAAAACTATCGCAAAATTGCTCCCAGTCGTCGTAGTTACCATCGAACGGGGGCAACTTAATGGGAAAAAGATGAGAGAGAAAAAACGCGGATGCCACCGATTGTGACCGCGAACTCGAGAAAAGTGGGTTCGGACTCACGACCGGCTCCAATTCCTCTAAACACTCCGTCATGTAGTCGAGGACGTTTTGATAGGCTGCGCGGTTTGCGTCAAAGTTGTTGTCCTGGAAGTAGCTCAGGGATGATTGGTTTACCTCCGGAATCCTCTGCTGCACATCTGCGTGACCAAAATTTTCGGGCTTCGATTTTGGCGAGATTGCCCTGAGGCTGAGTTCCGCTCAGAGTTGAGCGAGAAGCGTATGTAGCGCGAATCCGTAGACTCGCTAGAGGGATGAGACTTAATTATTTATTCGTTACACGAGGCATCGTGCACCGCAAATACGGAAATCTTCGTGTCCGTCCTTGATTGCTGCCTATTTTTGCGAGCGGAAATCTTGATGAAGCTTCTGGCTCGAAGTTTTTCGCGGAGCAGAGATCTTGTTTGCGGCCAGCGGAGATCTTGAACGTGCGAGACAGTCGCGAGCGAAGCACAATCGGTAATTTGCTGGTCCCTCGAACAATACTTAACTTAATTACTTGAATCCAAGATAATGTTTTCAGAAACAAACACGCACCGATAGCTGGATCGCTATTCGCTCATTGGGGCGATGCATGTGTCGGAACCAGCCGCTCCGGTGCTTCGACGAATCGGGCAGCGCAACGCGTCTCACGGTGCGTGATCGCGTCGATCGACTAGGCCTGAACGTGAGCGGAGCGAGGAACTTATTTTTGTGTTTGTCATGGAGATTGCAGTTAAGTTCGACGGACTCGAACAATTATCATCGTGTAAAGCATTCGGAGGAATTTGTTACATACTCAACGTCACTGCCAAAGGCTGCTCTTCTGTGTCTCGGTAATACTGGACCCTTTGTCACTCTCCGGCTGATTGGTTAAATTTTCTAGCTCATCATAATCCGTATCACAGCCAAATTTTCTGTCATGTTCATTTTTGCTCTCAACAGTACTGCTGCTCGAGAGATCCGAAGAATTTAACATATGCTCCCAATACGCTGCTGCAAGTTCGCAACACGCAGACGAATTCCTGCCCTCGTCTCTGCCTTACGGCTGATTTTTCTTTTACGAGTCTGCATAAAATATAGAAAAAAAAACAAAGTATACAGGAGAGAATGGTTTTACATAATAATAACCTCAAAACTTCAGTCATTAAAAGTTTGTAAAACTTTTTAATGTTTTTTGGGGCACTTGCCGCAGGTTAAACCTCTTTAAAATTAAGCCTTCACTAAAGTTGAATATTGATATGTCACTAGATGTATTAATGCCTTAACACATAAAATTGCATCAAATTTTTAAAATTTGAAAGTGTTATCGTTTCTAGATATTTGTGCATTATGCTTTAGAACCGTGTTTGACAATTTAACTGTTTTAACTTTTGTTTTATTTAATTAATTTATGTTCTCTCATATATCATATATTACATAATTTTAATCACTTTTTAATATCTCTAAGCGGTTGACATATATAAGAAATTATATCCATATAATAACTGCATCACACGCACACACACGC